>NC_060014.1:3619038-3920000 GCF_912999745.1 Papilio machaon
TCTTTAGTTACTCTGCAGCCAGTTGTATATATATATATATGTATATATATACATATATTATATATGTCGTCGTCGTATATATAAATATATGGTGTTATATATATATATATATATATAAGCGAGACACCTATATAAGCCTATTTATTTAATTACATTAATATATTAATTTATTACAGAGACTCGGCGAAGTTACATAAAAAAGTTCATTACCTTCCATATTTCCCACTAAAAACCTTAAAATGCATATTCAAAATGGCGGATAAAAATGTTTAATTAAATACTTATAGGCAAAAAAAATCACAATACACATTGTATAAGTGTTTAAATATTGACACATTAGAGTTTTTTGTTATTTTTCATTTCAATACACAGATATCACTATTCTCAATGACATTAGTAAAAACCTTAAAAAATGTCATTGTATTTAATATAACTAAAGTCTAAAGTGTCAACATTTTAACATTGAATTTCAAGAAATTAAAATAAAGTATTTGAAATAATTTCATGTCAATATGTTGTTTTCATTTCTTGACAGATTTCTTCTCCTTCTCGTTATCTGGAATTAAATAAATAATATATGAAACTACTGTAAACAGTATCGTAATGTGTCGTAGTGTCACATATCGTGACGTAGTGTAGTTGCATGTAATGTTGTGTCGTAGGTGACGTAGTGTAGTTGCATGTGATGTGGTGTCGTATCGTGACGTAGTGTAGTTGCATGTGATGTGGTGTCGTATCGTGACGTAGTGTAGTTGCATGTAATGTTGTGTCGTAGGTGACGTAGTGTAGTTGCATGTGATGTGGTGTCGTATCGTGACGTAGTGTAGTTGCATGTAATGTTGTGTCGTAGGTGACGTAGTGTAGTTGCATGTGATGTGGTGTCGTATCGTGACGTAGTGTAGTTGCATGTGATGTGGTGTCGTATCGTGACGTAGTGTAGTTGCATGTGATGTGGTGTCGTATCGTGACGTAGTGTAGTTGCATGTGATGTGGTGTCGTATCGTGACGTGGTGTAGTTGCATGTGATGTGGTGTCGTATCGTGACGTAGTGTAGTTGCATGTGATGTGGTGTCGTATCGTGACGTAGTGTAGTTGCATGTGATGTGGTGTCGTATCGTGACGTAGTGTAGTTGCATGTGATGTGGTGTCGTATCGTGACGTAGTGTAGTTGCATGTAATGTTGTGTCGTAGGTGACGTAGTGTAGTTGCATGTGATGTGGTGTCGTATCGTGACGTAGTGTAGTTGCATGTAATGTTGTGTCGTATCGTGACGTAGTGTAGTTGCATGTAATGTTGTGTCGTAGGTGACGTAGTGTAGTTGCATGTGATGTGGTGTCGTATCGTGACGTAGTGTAGTTGCATGTGATGTGGTGTCGTATCGTGACGTAGTGTAGTTGCATGTGATGTGGTGTCGTATCGTGACGTAGTGTAGTTGCATGTGATGTGGTGTCGTATCGTGACGTAGTGTAGTTGCATGTGATGTGGTGTCGTATCGTGACGTAGTGTAGTTGCATGTAATGTTGTGTCGTAGGTGACGTAGTGTAGTTGCATGTGATGTGGTGTCGTATCGTGACGTAGTGTAGTTGCATGTGATGTGGTGTCGTATCGTGACGTAGTGTAGTTGCATGTGATGTGGTGTCGTATCGTGACGTAGTGTAGTTGCATGTGATGTGGTGTCGTATCGTGACGTGGTGTAGTTGCATGTGATGTGGTGTCGTATCGTGACGTAGTGTAGTTGCATGTGATGTGGTGTCGTATCGTGACGTAGTGTAGTTGCATGTGATGTGGTGTCGTATCGTGACGTAGTGTAGTTGCATGTGATGTGGTGTCGTATCGTGACGTAGTGTAGTTGCATGTAATGTTGTGTCGTATCGTGACGTAGTGTAGTTGCATGTAATGTTGTGTCGTAGGTGACGTAGTGTAGTTGCATGTGATGTGGTGTCGTATCGTGACGTAGTGTAGTTGCATGTGATGTGGTGTCGTATCGTGACGTAGTGTAGTTGCATGTGATGTGGTGTCGTATCGTGACGTAGTGTAGTTGCATGTGATGTGGTGTCGTATCGTGACGTAGTGTAGTTGCATGTGATGTGGTGTCGTATCGTGACGTAGTGTAGTTGCATGTGATGTGGTGTCGTATCGTGACGTAGTGTAGTTGCATGTAATGTTGTGTCGTAGGTGACGTAGTGTAGTTGCATGTGATGTGGTGTCGTATCGTGACGTAGTGTAGTTGCATGTAATGTTGTGTCGTAGGTGACGTAGTGTAGTTGCATGTGATGTGGTGTCGTATCGTGACGTAGTGTAGTTGCATGTGATGTGGTGTCGTATCGTGACGTAGTGTAGTTGCATGTGATGCGGTGTCGTACCGTGACGTAGTGTAGTTGCATGTGATGTGGTGTCGTATCGTGACGTAGTGTAGTTGCATGTGATGTGGTGTCGTATCGTGACGTAGTGTAGTTGCATGTGATGTGGTGTCGTATCGTGACGTGGTGTAGTTGCATGTGATGTGGTGTCGTATCGTGACGTAGTGTAGTTGCATGTGATGTGGTGTCGTATCGTGACGTAGTGTAGTTGCATGTAATGTTGTGTCGTAGGTGACGTAGTGTAGTTGCATGTGATGTGGTGTCGTATCGTGACGTAGTGTAGTTGCATGTGATGTGGTGTCGTATCGTGACGTAGTGTAGTTGCATGTGATGTGGTGACGTATCGTGACGTAGTGTAGTTGCATGTGATATGGTGTCGTATCGTGACGTAGTGTAGTTGCATGTGATGTGGTGTCGTATCGTGACGTAGTGTAGTTGCATGTGATGTGGTGTCGTATCGTGACGTAGTGTAGTTGCATATGATGTGGTGTCGTATCGTGACGTAGTGTAGTTGCATGTAATGTTGTGTCGTAGGTGACGTAGTGTAGTTGCATGTGATGTGGTGTCGTATCGTGACGTAGTGTAGTTGCATGTAATGTTGTGTCGTATCGTGACGTAGTGTAGTTGCATGTAATGTTGTGTCGTAGGTGACGTAGTGTAGTTGCATGTGATGTGGTGTCGTATCGTGACGTAGTGTAGTTGCATGTGATGTGGTGTCGTATCGTGACGTAGTGTAGTTGCATGTGATGTGGTGTCGTATCGTGACGTAGTGTAGTTGCATGTGATGTGGTGTCGTATCGTGACGTAGTGTAGTTGCATGTGATGTGGTGTCGTATCGTGACGTAGTGTAGTTGCATGTGATGTGGTGTCGTATCGTGACGTAGTATAGTTGCATGTAATGTTGTGTCGTAGGTGACGTAGTGTAGTTGCATGTGATGTGGTGTCGTATCGTGACGTAGTGTAGTTGCATGTAATGTTGTGTCGTAGGTGACGTAGTGTAGTTGCATGTGATGTGGTGTCGTATCGTGACGTAGTGTAGTTGCATGTAATGTTGTGTCGTAGGTGACGTAGTGTAGTTGCATGTGATGTGGTGTCGTATCGTGACGTAGTGTAGTTGCATGTGATGTGGTGTCGTATCGTGACGTAGTGTAGTTGCATGTGATGTGGTGTCGTATCGTGACGTAGTGTAGTTGCATGTGATGTGGTGTCGTATCGTGACGTGGTGTAGTTGCATGTGATGTGGTGTCGTATCGTGACGTAGTGTAGTTGCATGTGATGTGGTGTCGTATCGTGACGTAGTGTAGTTGCATGTGATGTGGTGTCGTATCGTGACGTAGTGTAGTTGCATGTGATGTGGTGTCGTATCGTGACGTAGTGTAGTTGCATGTAATGTTGTGTCGTAGGTGACGTAGTGTAGTTGCATGTGATGTGGTGTCGTATCGTGACGTAGTGTAGTTGCATGTAATGTTGTGTCGTATCGTGACGTAGTGTAGTTGCATGTAATGTTGTGTCGTAGGTGACGTAGTGTAGTTGCATGTGATGTGGTGTCGTATCGTGACGTAGTGTAGTTGCATGTGATGTGGTGTCGTATCGTGACGTAGTGTAGTTGCATGTGATGTGGTGTCGTATCGTGACGTAGTGTAGTTGCATGTGATGTGGTGTCGTATCGTGACGTAGTGTAGTTGCATGTGATGTGGTGTCGTATCGTGACGTAGTGTAGTTGCATGTAATGTTGTGTCGTAGGTGACGTAGTGTAGTTGCATGTGATGTGGTGTCGTATCGTGACGTAGTGTAGTTGCATGTGATGTGGTGTCGTATCGTGACGTAGTGTAGTTGCATGTGATGTGGTGTCGTATCGTGACGTAGTGTAGTTGCATGTGATGTGGTGTCGTATCGTGACGTGGTGTAGTTGCATGTGATGTGGTGTCGTATCGTGACGTAGTGTAGTTGCATGTGATGTGGTGTCGTATCGTGACGTAGTGTAGTTGCATGTGATGTGGTGTCGTATCGTGACGTAGTGTAGTTGCATGTGATGTGGTGTCGTATCGTGACGTAGTGTAGTTGCATGTAATGTTGTGTCGTATCGTGACGTAGTGTAGTTGCATGTAATGTTGTGTCGTAGGTGACGTAGTGTAGTTGCATGTGATGTGGTGTCGTATCGTGACGTAGTGTAGTTGCATGTGATGTGGTGTCGTATCGTGACGTAGTGTAGTTGCATGTGATGTGGTGTCGTATCGTGACGTAGTGTAGTTGCATGTGATGTGGTGTCGTATCGTGACGTAGTGTAGTTGCATGTGATGTGGTGTCGTATCGTGACGTAGTGTAGTTGCATGTGATGTGGTGTCGTATCGTGACGTAGTGTAGTTGCATGTAATGTTGTGTCGTAGGTGACGTAGTGTAGTTGCATGTGATGTGGTGTCGTATCGTGACGTAGTGTAGTTGCATGTAATGTTGTGTCGTAGGTGACGTAGTGTAGTTGCATGTGATGTGGTGTCGTATCGTGACGTAGTGTAGTTGCATGTGATGTGGTGTCGTATCGTGACGTAGTGTAGTTGCATGTGATGCGGTGTCGTACCGTGACGTAGTGTAGTTGCATGTGATGTGGTGTCGTATCGTGACGTAGTGTAGTTGCATGTGATGTGGTGTCGTATCGTGACGTAGTGTAGTTGCATGTGATGTGGTGTCGTATCGTGACGTGGTGTAGTTGCATGTGATGTGGTGTCGTATCGTGACGTAGTGTAGTTGCATGTGATGTGGTGTCGTATCGTGACGTAGTGTAGTTGCATGTAATGTTGTGTCGTAGGTGACGTAGTGTAGTTGCATGTGATGTGGTGTCGTATCGTGACGTAGTGTAGTTGCATGTGATGTGGTGTCGTATCGTGACGTAGTGTAGTTGCATGTGATGTGGTGTCGTATCGTGACGTAGTGTAGTTGCATGTAATGTTGTGTCGTAGGTGACGTAGTGTAGTTGCATGTGATGTGGTGTCGTATCGTGACGTAGTGTAGTTGCATGTGATGTGGTGTCGTATCGTGACGTAGTGTAGTTGCATGTGATGTGGTGACGTATCGTGACGTAGTGTAGTTGCATGTGATGTGGTGTCGTATCGTGACGTAGTGTAGTTGCATGTGATGTGGTGTCGTATCGTGACGTAGTGTAGTTGCATATGATGTGGTGTCGTATCGTGACGTAGTGTAGTTGCATGTAATGTTGTGTCGTAGGTGACGTAGTGTAGTTGCATGTGATGTGGTGTCGTATCGTGACGTAGTGTAGTTGCATGTAATGTTGTGTCGTATCGTGACGTAGTGTAGTTGCATGTAATGTTGTGTCGTAGGTGACGTAGTGTAGTTGCATGTGATGTGGTGTCGTATCGTGACGTAGTGTAGTTGCATGTGATGTGGTGTCGTATCGTGACGTAGTGTAGTTGCATGTGATGTGGTGTCGTATCGTGACGTAGTGTAGTTGCATGTGATGTGGTGTCGTATCGTGACGTAGTGTAGTTGCATGTGATGTGGTGTCGTATCGTGACGTAGTGTAGTTGCATGTGATGTGGTGTCGTATCGTGACGTAGTATAGTTGCATGTAATGTTGTGTCGTAGGTGACGTAGTGTAGTTGCATGTGATGTGGTGTCGTATCGTGACGTAGTGTAGTTGCATGTAATGTTGTGTCGTAGGTGACGTAGTGTAGTTGCATGTGATGTGGTGTCGTATCGTGACGTAGTGTAGTTGCATGTAATGTTGTGTCGTAGGTGACGTAGTGTAGTTGCATGTGATGTGGTGTCGTATCGTGACGTAGTGTAGTTGCATGTGATGTGGTGTCGTATCGTGACGTAGTGTAGTTGCATGTGATGCGGTGTCGTACCGTGACGTAGTGTAGTTGCATGTGATGTGGTGTCGTATCGTGACGTAGTGTAGTTGCATGTGATGTGGTGTCGTATCGTGACGTAGTGTAGTTGCATGTGATGTGGTGTCGTATCGTGACGTGGTGTAGTTGCATGTGATGTGGTGTCGTATCGTGACGTAGTGTAGTTGCATGTGATGTGGTGTCGTATCGTGACGTAGTGTAGTTGCATGTAATGTTGTGTCGTAGGTGACGTAGTGTAGTTGCATGTGATGTGGTGTCGTATCGTGACGTAGTGTAGTTGCATGTGATGTGGTGTCGTATCGTGACGTAGTGTAGTTGCATGTGATGTGGTGTCGTATCGTGACGTAGTGTAGTTGCATGTGATGTGGTGTCGTATCGTGACGTAGTGTAGTTGCATGTGATGTGGTGTCGTATCGTGACGTAGTGTAGTTGCATGTGATGCGGTGTCGTACCGTGACGTAGTGTAGTTGCATGTGATGTGGTGTCGTATCGTGACGTAGTGTAGTTGCATGTGATGTGGTGTCGTATCGTGACGTAGTGTAGTTGCATGTGATGTGGTGTCGTATCGTGACGTGGTGTAGTTGCATGTGATGTGGTGTCGTATCGTGACGTAGTGTAGTTGCATGTGATGTGGTGTCGTATCGTGACGTAGTGTAGTTGCATGTAATGTTGTGTCGTAGGTGACGTAGTGTAGTTGCATGTGATGTGGTGTCGTATCGTGACGTAGTGTAGTTGCATGTGATGTGGTGTCGTATCGTGACGTAGTGTAGTTGCATGTGATGTGGTGTCGTATCGTGACGTGGTGTAGTTGCATGTGATGTGGTGTCGTATCGTGACGTAGTGTAGTTGCATGTGATGTGGTGTCGTATCGTGACGTAGTGTAGTTGCATGTGGTGTCGTGTCGTGTCGTGTCTCACCTACACAGTCTCTGCGGGGCTCTGGAACTCAGCGAGCGCTCTGACAGGACTGGGCTGCTTCTTCTGACTGCCGCGGCGCACTTTGGCGCGCACTTCCTCCGGCCGCTCCGGACGGATCAGCGGCTTCTTCTCCGGCGCCTTCATGCGCCACACCACTATCGGGGACTGAGGGAAACGAGCACAGAGATTAATTACAGCGCCATCTATCTAAATTGAAAAAATTACACTTAATCGGTTACAACGCCATCTATCTTTTAGAGTTGAAATACTGACTGCCTTACCAATAAAATGTGACAGTAAACGTTGGTTTCTGAGACCAAAATCTCCGTAACATTCGTCATCCCTGTCTCTTCTTCGTCTATCTTTGACAAAACAGATAAAAATATGTTTTAAGTGAAGATTTTGGTCTCAGAAATCTACGATAATGTAAGTATCAACGTCACCTACAATAGAGCGACTTTTAACGCCACTGCTATTTCTAAGACAGCAAATCCTACGGATTTCATAAACAAGATCAATTTCTACCAAAAATAAAGATCTGTTTAAGTACAGACATGCAAAAAGAAAACTGACAAACGACAGCTGAAAGACAATTGAAAATATTTTTTACGTAAAAAATTCCAAACTAAAAAAAAGGTAAATGGAATTCAAACCAATAAATTTCATACAAAAGCTAAAATAAACGACTAAATCAAAACTAAGTTATTGCTAAATTGGTGCTAAAAAAGCAAAATTATCCGTCAATGTACAGTCGAAACTGAATGAGCGAGAATCTAAGAGTTCTCGCTTATGAAAATCGTACAAATCGGACGATTTCTCGCTTAAAGAGGTTTCTAGCTCATCCAAGTTCGAATGTTATACTAAGTACATGCTATGTGATCACTAAGTTAGTGCTAAGTTAATATAACTTACATAGTTGCCCTGCCAGCCCGTAGCGAAGCGTTAACCAATCGTATCATATCAGCTGTTGCTATCTCTACTAGCTTAATTAACTTAGCTATAGCTTAGATTATAACATACTTAGGCATAGCTTACTAATATATTTGGCATCTTTATACTTGACTAATACAGAATAAAGACCGAAAGTTATCTGACTCTGGGTATAAGTCAACCTAAATTATGACTGCTCACTAGTCAATTTTAAAGTGTCACAATATCCTTCTTGTACTGTAACCGTCTTGTCATGTTTTTTGTCATTGTCTATGACTATTAAGGTCTTACATATTTTTTGAAAGAACTAACCACGATAGAAGTGCCTCATATCAGTCTAGATCAGTTTTTACCACTATAGCAATAGCTTATCATTTTGACGTAAAAAGAGTCAACTGCATTGTGTTTGAATGTCATAATTTTAATTTTGATTACTTCAAAGTTAATTAAACTGCGATATTATGATAATTGTTAATTATGTGTTTCACTTAAATACATTATTAAATAATCTTCAATATTGATTAATCATTCAATCATCGCCAAACTCTTTACTTCAACTTAACACCACAAACTTCAACATAAAACTTTTACATCACAAACTTCAACATAAAACTTTTACATCACAAACTTCAACATAAATCTTTTACACCGCAAACTTCAACATAAAACTTTTACACCACAAACTTCAACATAAAACCTTTACATCACAAACTTCAACATAAAACTTTTACATCACAAACTTCAACATAATAACAAGATACTTACAGCGATGGTTCCCTGTCTCGTGTACTTTGTTGAGGCGACGTAAGAAGCTTTGACAGTCAACACGACTGCGTTCATCAAGTTCTTAGCCGCTTGTATCAATGATGTTGCGCTGTCCAACTGAAATAACATAAAATATACCATTCATTATGCATTCACATACAAACATATATATTAATGTCACAATTTCCACAAAATAAATCAAAATGTAATTATTGTAAGGTGTAATGTTTGTGTGACAATATACAGTCGAACCTGGTTAAGCGAGAGTCTAAGGGACTGTGATATTTTTCTTGCTTATCCTCTCGCTCGCTTTCTCTCTAACCAGCTTCTCGCTTATGGAAGTCATCCGTCGAGAGAATAACTCTCACTTGTAAAGGTTTCTTTCTAACCAGATTTTCACGCTTATGGAAGTTAAATTTCGAGTTCGGACAATGACTCTCGCTTATAGAAGTTTCTCGCTTATTCATGTTTGACTGTATTTAAATTCAACTAACAAGAAATACTAGCAACTTAATTTCTCAAGTTTTTCTCTAACCCGAGATTCTCGCTTATGGAGGTAAAACATCATGACAATAAATCTCGCTTATAGAGGTTTCTTGCTCAACTAATCGAATGTTTATTGGAACGAAGTTCCTTATCGCGCGTTGTGAAAGGGGGCTAGACGGAAAAAATTCTTACGAAAAGTTGTCACGACACTTTTTGCTATAGTAAGTATGTTAACGACGAATGAGCGCTACTTCACCATGGCAACGACGTGACAATATATAACGAAAATTCATAGAAATAAAATGTACTTCTTGTGAAGACTTAAGTTTTTTATTCATAGAATAAACATTGGTTCCTTCACTAATTAATTGAAAGGAACTTCGTTCCATCCGGGTGTCCCAACACACCTCTCAAGTTTTTTTGTGTGTATTGTATGTATGTTGTCTGTATGTCACTTACTCCACTAACGATGAGCTCCCCGGATATATTCTGTACGTCCGCCTTCACCTTGCTGGTGATCTGTATTTGATGACAGTAGAGAGCTATACGTTGTAGATAAGCCAACAGATCTTGTTTGGTTGAAGATTCCGGACACTAGAATATATATATGTCGCAATCAGAAGAAGAAATTAACTTTAATAAATCGTAAACACGAGCTGTGTACTCAGAGACTTCTTGTACAATGTAACTAAAGCATTGTTTGTTGTACATGAGCTTGTGAATCAATTATACATAGGTATTTGTCGGCAACAACACAAGTTGTAGGAATTGTCCTCTCTCAGTGAAATAGCACGACCTTACAGAAGACACGCCTCAACTACACTCTCATCTCTGTCTCACACAGGACTTGTTTTACTTCTCTTTCTCTTCACATCTCTTTTCTTATAAGGAAAAGATGGGAAAGGGAGGTGCATTTGATGGAGGAATGCATCGATTCGTTGATTGAGTGTAGACAACGCATCTGCAATTACGAATGTCTATAGGCCACGTTCGCTTCGCCATTTTGGCGAATTCATGTGATCGCTTGCTCGTTTGCCACCTTTGCCTTGCCCGAGTTGAGAAATGATATCAAGTGTATTCCTTGAATCCGATATTACCCACTACCTACATGTGATCTCAATTAATAATAATTCTGATAGCGAACCACACCGGCCGTAATGCATAAAAAAATTAACTAGAAAAGAAACTGTACCCTATGACACTCGGGGATAGAATTGAATGACACACCACTTGTGATAAACCAGTGATTGTCAAACTTATTTCTTTCACCGCCCCCTTTGAAAATCAATTATATTTCAGAGCGCCCCTAATTTTTATTCAGCCCTAAAACTTAAAAACCACAATTTCATTACTTTAATTAATTTCAATGCCCCCCATTTTTTGGGCCCCTTATCGCCACCTCCTAGGTATCAAACGCCCCCAAGGGGGCGTTATCGCCCACTTTGAGATACACTGTGATAAACGGTTCGGTAGTTTATGATACGGGAGATCATAGATTTGAGAAATAATTATTACTCCGAATCAATCACGTAAACAATCTTTTGATCCGTAACTTTGTACGCTTGGTTTAAAAATGTTTATTATTTTTATAAAAAACAAAACATACAATTCTCGAGAACTGTGCATTTTTTTAAAATAAAAAATAACCTACATCCTATTCCAAATTGTAAACTACTTCTGTACCAAATTTCATCCAGTTACCTTCAGCCGTTCTGGAGTTAACTGGTAACAAATATCCATTCATTTGCCCGTAACTTCACTAGCACGGAATTAAAATGTAGTAATAAATATAGGCTATATCACGGAGACAGTGTCCCTTCCCAACAGATTTTTTCAAATCATTTGACTAGTTTCGGAGATAATTCAATACAAACAAACAAGCAATCAAATCTTCCCTCTTTATCTATATATATAGTCAGAAAGTGGTGTTAGTTACACTATTTATAACTCAAGAACGGCTGAATCGATTTGACTGAAAATTGGTGGGCAGGTAGCTTAGAACCAGGAAACGGACATAGGATAATTTTTACCCCGTTTTCTATTTTTTATTCGGCGCGGACGGAGTCGCGGGTAAAAGCTAGTAATTAGTATAGATAAGAAGCGATACCTGTTCAGCGATCTCTCTCGTCAGTTTGTCCAATTTAGTGCCTGCTTCTGATATCTTCTTGGCCGCGTTGATGACATCCATCGTAGTCTTGAGAGGACCTCGACCTCTGGAACAGGACCACGTCAAATTGTCACAAGTATCAAATTATTAAAACTAAATTGTAGTTTTGTAGTCCAATAGAAACTACATCGAACTACAAACATCCTAAAAATAGGTGATTTTTGAAAACAATGCCATGACCTTTCAAGTCTACTCGTATGAAAAGAACTAAATCTTTCAAGTGTACTAACCTAAAAAGAACAAGGTCCTTTAAAATCTACTGTTCTGCAAATATGACACATGAAATTCTGTCTTTTACAATCCTGGTCTGAAATAATGCCATGACCTTTCAAATCTACTCATGAAAAGACCTAGATCTTTCAAATGTACTAACCTAAAAAGACTAAGGTCCTTTAAAATCTACTGTTCTGCAAATATGACACATGAAATTCTGTTTTTCCATCCATCTTTTAAAGTCTACAGACCTAAAAAGACCACAGTATTTTCAAGTCTACTGACTGGACAGTACCAAAATACCTAGGTCTTTTACGATCTATTGATTGAAAACTGAAAAGACCATAGTCTTCTGGTCTACTCACCTAGTAAAGTCCGTCATTTCAAGCATAATCATGCACATATGTTTAGCCAGCATGATGATGTCGTTGCCAGCATCATCCCACTTGGCAACCTCGTTGTCAAAGGTCATCTTCTCACGTCTGAACAGTTCCACTTGCTGCAAGATCTTGCGCTTATCTTCT
The DNA here is from genome assembly GCF_912999745.1 of Papilio machaon. NCBI lineage: Eukaryota > Metazoa > Arthropoda > Insecta > Lepidoptera > Papilionidae > Papilio > Papilio machaon. Next base: position 3,631,264 of record NC_060014.1, read on the forward strand.
TCTGTCATCTTACGCATAGCCTCCTAATGATTGAGGATAAAATGTCAGCGGTGATGAAGAAATTCAAAGCAATGGTATCCTCGTATTACGCGTGATTATTTTTAATTTCGAAAATGTCGTCAAGAACGTCAGTTTTTTAAATAGTCCGTTTTATATTAGTCAGAGTGAATATTAGGTCACTTACCCTAGCATTAGTAATTCCACTAATGTCAGGATATTCGTCCACCCCATGCTCTCCAGTATGGGCGCTCGCTGAAATAATGCACAATTAATTATGGAATACTTAAAAGAGATTTAACTATTAGAACTTTGAAGTTTTAATCTAATACAGAAATAGTTGTCTTAAAAAAAAGAATGTAATAAACCTAAACTTACCTGCATAGCATAAGATACAAAACATGCAATGAAAGTTACAAATAGAATGAAAAATACAGAAAAAATAGTAGAAAATACATATCAACCCATGCGACGTAAACTCTGACTCTTAATTCGTAACTCTTCGTCGCTTAAATCGATTAATGAGTGATGATATATTATTCAAACTTTATGAAGGCTCGGAATATCACAAGAGACGCACAAAACACTATTAGATATAAAGGTTACTGGTACTGAACCTACGAGCTATCATAAAGTTTGAATCTTAAAACAACTTGATGGTTGTATTGAGTGTGGAATACTCACATCTGCTCCTGGTCTCCATGGTCATATCTTCAACTGGTTCAAATTCGGTGTCGGTATCAAGATCATCACTTGTCTACATGCGGAAAACATTTAACATGCGATGGCTGATCTAATACTTTGGTATTGTGCACGTGGTTATTACAAAATTACTTAATAACACAATCCCATATTTTATGTCACCTTTCACACAATCCACGTATACCCATAGCTATGAATCCCCACATTCATACAATTCTTGTCACATGCATTACCTCATAACATGCCCATATTCTTTTGCTTCTTAATTTCACCACTGGTGGTTCATTCAGGCTTCTTCTAATGTACTCGTTTCGTATCTTCCGTCATTTGTACTCTTTCATACGTCCCATTTCATCATCAGCTCACTATACGTCCCCACTGAGGGGCTCGGAGCATACCCCAAGTTAGAGATGACTATGTCATAGTCGTCAGATAAATGTATATATGTAAATCGAGTATTTCCAGTATTTCATCCGTCCCTTTTACTAACATTCTGATTCAAAAATACATGTCTATTGAAAGTACTTCTATTAATAAAGAATTAAATTACTACATCATGTTACCACGTTCACACTACCGTTAAAAAAATGAATTTTCCCAAAATTAATAATGGGTCACCATCTATATGAAATAATTAAAACTGGATCACAATCATTGTTACAATGATTATTTATATTAATCATAAACTTTATTAAGATATTTATTAATTTCAATACCTCGAAGGACCAAATCTATAATACATCTGTAACGTGTTTTAAACAAATTGGAATCCAGTTTTAAGTCTAAAACATGCCAGACATGAACGGAACAAAAACACAAGTTAAACAAATAATTACAACAAAACAATGAGTTAGGATATGTCAGTCTATACTAAAGACTAACACAGAGTTATTTAACAGTAATTAACTTGAGTCCCTTAACATTTAGACTGACAATTCCTAAATAGCGTAAGTAACGACACGACATCTATATGCGTTAAACACCCCAAGGCAAAGGGACAATCTGTCCTCTCACATTTGCTCCTCGTCTCCAGTGTGTAGTGCTCATCCAACTCCACATCCTCAGGGTCTAGGTCCTCATCATCCTGAACATAGCATAGGTACCTTAGCCCTAATAGGAACCATAGCCATAGCATAGGAACCTTTCTACACATTACCTCTGAACAGACATACAGAGGTTCAGACTTTTTTGTCATTTCTAGATTTTTCTATTGCTTATTTTATTGTATTTTCTAAAAATCTTATACAGTTGAAGAATAAATTCACTTCCCATTTACAATCGAATACAACAAACATCATGAGGATAGGCCATTTTGCTGGAAATTGGTGGAAAATTTGTCAGAGCAACATAAGTATAGGCACTTATATCTCATACCCCAGAATTCCATTGCACTGCAACTTATTGGTACATATCGTCATCTCTCGTATTCGCTTTGATGAAAAGGAGACAGCAATATGTACATCAACATAAATGTCACTACAGTTTAAACCAGTCAAAGTGACAGTACGATATTCTAACTGGAAAGCAAATTTAATTCTTCTACAACCGTACTCACCCGGTTCATCAAGACCGCACGTCTGATCTCTCTGACACCATCGTATACCAAACGGGAGGCGTCTATAAAGTCGTTCTCATCCAGACCGGCGCCCGCGCCACTGCCCAGCGCAGACACAGCCGCATCTACTCGCACTGCGAACTTTGACATCACTGCAGACAAAAAAAAAACAATAATTAAAATTTTTAGCAAAAAATAACACTCTTAAATCTAAGTGCAAGTGTTCAAAATCCAGCCCTTAAACCTAGGTCGCCTACCCCAATCTACGTGGAGTAGGCGCACTAGGTTTTCGTCCACCGATCACTTGGCGTGCAAGTGTATAAAACTAATATAATAAATGCGAATGTTTAGATTGATGGATGGATGTTTGTTGAAGCTCCAGAACGGCTGCATGGATCTTGATGAAATTTGGCATAGATGTAGAACATAATCTGGAAGAACACGTAGGCTACTTATTACGTTTTTTTAAAATACCGGAGTCGCGAGCAAGAGTTAGTTCTATATAAGAAAAAAACTCAACTAACCCTATGACACTTAAGAGAAGAATACGAACGACACCTCACTCATGAAAATCGGATCAGTCATTTAGGTTACAATAGATCACAATGGAATTGACGTAACAACGATAGTCATGAGTTTGTTATGTTTAATTTGTCCTTCAAACAAGGAAGTCAACCGTCAAAATTGACTCAACCCTTAACCTAATCGTAAACCCTTAAACAACCGTTGTAATATCTTACAAAATACTAACTGTCGCCCGCGACTCCGTCCGCACGGAATAAAAAAAATGCACACAAGAAAAAAAAGTTCCTATGTCCGTCTCCTAGTTCTAAGCTACCTCCCCATCAATTTTCAGCTAAATCAGTTCGACCGATCTTGAGTTGTTAATAGTGTAACTAACACGACTTTCTTTTATATATAAGACTACTATGACTAAGACTATATATACATAGATATAAGATTACAAATGCAAGTTAAATACATGAATATTTGTGATCATATTATTTTAGAAGGACTGCTTTGATCAGAAATAGATTACAACTTAAAATAGCGTAAACGCTACTAAAAAAGTTTCTCAATTCCACGCAGACGGAATCACGGACAACAGCTAGTATAAGTCCATGACCAGGTCAAGGTGAGATATAAAAAAAAAGAATATAAATAAATAATATTGACATACAAATATGAATTATTAAAATTACATTACGAAACGGACAAGAATAAACTAAATCCGTTTTATTTGGTAACATTTCGGACCCACATTGACCTCAAAATGTCCTTGACATACTAAAGATGCACCATTATGTGAATTCGATAATATTCGATGACATCACCTTTTTAAGCTTACTAAAGAACACTTAAGAAAAAAAAAACTTGAGAGGTGTCAAGGGACACCCGGATTTCCTTTCGATTAATTAGTGAAGGAACCAATGTTTATTCTATGAATAAAAACTTAAGTCTTCACAAGAAGTACATTTTATTTCTATGAATTTTCGTTATATATTGTCACGTCGTTGCCATGGTGAAGTAGCGCTCATTCGTCGTTAACATACTTACTATAACAAAAAGTGTCGTGACAACTTTTCGTAAGAATTTTTTCCGTCTAGCCCCCTTTCACAACGCGCGATAAGGAACTTCGTTCCAAAAATTACAGTGACATACATCGGTTATAACGACCAAAACTACCAGCTACGTCGTTATAATCGATTTTTTACGGTATTCGAATAATTTGAGAAAATACGAGTCTAATAACAGTGTAACAATAATCAGTGTTAGAATATAGGCTTGCAATTATTGTTTCATTTACTTTTATTAGAAACAATGGTACAAAACTGTGACATTGACCTTTACCAGGTAAATACATACCTAATGCGTCATCTAAACTAATAACATTTATATATACTTATAAACAAAGAGCGTCGGTGGCTTAGGGGTTAAGCACTTGACTTGCAATCTGCAGGTCCTGGGCTCGAATCCCGCCATGTACCAATGTGTTTTTCGATTTACATATGTACATTTATCTGACGTTCTTACGTTGAAGGAAAACATCGTGATACTGCACATATCTGAGAAGAAATTCAATGATATGTGTGAAGTCAACCTATGACTATGGCCTAGTCACCCCTAACTTGGGGTAGACTCCGAACCTCTCACTGGAGACGTATAGTGAGCTGATGATGATGATATAACATTCTTTGTGTGAAATAAACAGGGATTGTAAAATTAATAGTAAACTATATTTATCGTACGTTCTTACAATGAAGGAAATCACGCTGATGCAAACTGCACATATGTACTTGAGAAGAAACGCTGATGGTAGTGAGGCCGTGTTCACAAAAGCCTAGTCTTACTTAAGGCAAAAAATGTACGTAATTATAGGTCGTCTCAGCAAATGAATTAAAAAAATACAGTCGAATTGATAAACTCTTTTTGAAGTCGGCTAAAAAGCAATATTTTTCTATGACATGCTAAGGAACCACTTTAAAATTCACTACGCACGCTTTCCTTCATCCGAAGAGGGTTTAGCAGCTAACCACAAGCGGTCATAAAGTTTGAATTTTATTATAACTTATAACAAGTATAGATGATCCATCACAAATTCTTTACATGTCGACCTTACAGACTTTCATTTTTTATAACATTGATATAAACACAATCATTAACTGTAAGATTGTTTACACGTAACGATACGATAACGTGACGATTTTACTGACTGATATAAAATAGGTAACGCTTTCCGTGAACATAAAGTAATTTTTTTATATCAAAAGCTGGTAAACGGCCACCTGGATTCGCCGAAATAGCGAGACGACGATGCCTATAGACATCCGCAATTGCTGATGTGTTGCCTAGCTTAAATCAACAGAGAAGGGGATGCACAGAAAGAGTATATTTACCCTTCCTATGCGATATTTCCTCCTCCGTCAAATCGACTTTTTATAAGCAAAGGGTGGGAAGGGGAAGGGGACTAAAATTAGGCCTCCGGCACCACACTCATCAGACTGTACTCAGAGTTGTTTCCACTTGACACCTGTCTTCTGTGTGGTAGTGGTATTTCGGTCGTTTACAACGACTACTAATCTTACTAATATTATAAATGCGAATGTTTAGATGGATGTTTGTTTGAAGATATCTCCAGAACGGCTCAACGGATCTTGACGAAATTGAACAGAGTACGGAAGAACATATAGGCTACTAATAAAGGTTTTTTTTTAATTCTGCACTGACGGAGTTGCGTGCAACAGCTAGTATAATGATATCTTAAGAAAATCGTCCGTTATAAATGTAATTTTAAAATCTTCCTCTCATATTTCAAAATGTCAATGTTTGTAAATCTAATTAGGCCTTACTGCATTGAGTTATGCAATACCAATGACGTAACTGCGTATTGCATTATTTGTTCTCTATGACTGTAACATGTTACGACATTTCAATATTTGTTGTACTACACAATCATCATCTCTCTGTCATTATCTCTCCAAGTTGAGCATCTTCATTTCAGTTGTCACCATCTCTTTCTAGTTCTACCGTTGGACCTTCACATTCATATATGCAACCTGCCTATCACGATGTTTTACTTCACCATAAGAACGTCGGATAAATGTACACACACTGTTACATGGCGGGATTCGAACTCAGGACCTGCAGATTACAAGCCAAGTGCTTAAACTCACCACCGACGCTCAGGGGTAACTTTTTGCTTTTTAATTTTTTCATCACTAGTACTAGTCTCATTTGAATGGATGGATGTTTGTTAAAAGGTGTCCCTAGAACGGTTGCATGGATCATAATGAAATTTGGTATAGATGTAAAACACAGTCTGGAAGAACACATAGGCCACCTATGATAATCTAATATATAAAATTCTCGTGTCACAGTTTTCGTCACCGTACTCCTCCGAAACGGCTTGACCGATTCTCATGAAATTTTGTGAGCATATTCAGTAGGTCTGAGAATCGGCCAACATCTATTTTTCATTTTTTTTTTATTGCGCGCTGACGGAGTCGCGGGCGACAGCTAGTATTAATATATAACTACGCAATAGTTTATGATAATGTAAATATAATAAGGTCATTACCACCGAGATGACAGGTGACATAAAAGGTCACATTTAGGTGGTACAAAACCGGTGTCTATAACGCTGCGCCTACGCCATTTTGTAAAGGTCAAAATGCATATGCAACTTTTAATAGGTAGACGCCAGCAACAACATCTGTTACACGAATGGACCAGCTCGCCAAGTGAAATACCACGACCACACAGAAGACAATCATCAAGTGGAAGTAATAGGCGTTTCGTCTGATGAGTATGGTGCCGGAGGCCTAATCGTAGTCCTATTTTCTTAAGAAAAGAATGGAAAGTTTAAATATTCTCTTTTTGTGCGTCCCCTCCTTCGTCGATTGGAGGTAGGCAACGCATCTGCAATTGCGAATGTCTATGGGCAGCGGTCGCTTCGCTATGTCGGCGAATTCATGTGGCTTGCTCATTTGCCACCTTGTAATATAAAAAAAAAGTACTGATTGCCGATCTAGCGATCGTGGGTTCGAATCCCGTCATCCGACTAATGGGAACTATATTTAAGCACACACTTCTAGCTTACCTGAAATATTTAAAAGGAATAAAGAAACTAATATTTTAAAAAATGAAAACGTCGGAAGTCATTGGATAAACATGTTATTTAGATTTCCCGTACGAAGTCAGCGCAGGTGGCTAGTTCACAAAGGTGAAGGACTGGGGTCTAGTATAATGCTGTCAACCTTCAAGACGCAGGTTCGTTTTTGTGTCAGTTTTTATTTTGACAGAGGGTCAAACGTCAAGGACTATTTGGATGAGGTTCACTTTCAATTGAGAGTTATTTTTTTTTGCTTTAGATTTCGTTAACAGCTAAACAAAAACCTTTATTATTTAGTACTGTTGAATTTAGTTGTAAAAATTTTATTTATTTCATAATAAATGTCGGCCACGACTCCGCGAGGAATAAAAAAAACGTGAGCCGTCATGGGACGCCTGGCAGATCTGAAACATCGTGTGTGTACAAGTAATATGCATAAAATATTAAATAAATAAATAAATAAATGACAAATGAATGAATGAAGGAAGGAATGAAGGAATGAATGAATGAATGAATGAATGAATGAATGGATGAATGAATGAATGAATGAATGAATGAATGAATGAAGGAATTAATGAATGAAGGAAGGAATGAATGAATGAATGAATGAAGGAAGGAATGAATGAATGAATGAAGGAAGGAATGAATGAATGAATGAATGAATGAATAAATAATAATAATAATAATATTAAATATTATTAAAATCATATATATATATATATATATATATATATATATATATATATATATATATATATATGTATATATATATGTATATATATATATGTATGTATACCTCAGTATAGCTTGGCGACCCGTCGCCACGACAAGCGTCGCCACGCCAACAATTCGGTTTACAAGTGATCCTATAGATGTTTCACATCAAAAATAATAAGTAGTAATTTCGTTAAGATCCTTTGAGATGTTCAGGAGATACCTTCAGACAAACATCCATCTAAACTTTCGCATTTATAATGTTACCAGTTTTCGCCCGCAACTGTCCGAACGAAATTTGAAAAAAAAAAAACATCATTTGTTAATACCAATCTTAATGTATATAAATCTCGTGTCACAATATTTGTCCTCAATGGACTCCTAAACCACTTAACCGATTATAATAAAATTCGCACACCATGTGCAGTTCCATCCAACTTGAGAGATAGGATAGTTTAAATCTCAAATTATAGTCGCAATTTTAATTTATTGCTAATTATTTGTCTGTTATTATTCGACAGTCACAATTATCTGTTAACTCCAAATGATTCTAACAGATGTCGATACCTTTCGACTGGGTTGAGTAAGTAATCAATAGATGGCGCTGCTATGGTAAATCTACGAACGTGTCATATAAGCTTATTAACTGCGCGCGGACGGAGTCGCGGGCGACAGCTAGTATACTATATTTATAAGTGCATGACAGCCTATCTGGCATTCATGCAGCGACATGCTACGTTTGTTAAATTCTATAAGTATCAAAAACACTGCGTAATCAATTGAATATTTTTCACGCTTAATCATGTTGTTTACAAAAAAAAAAAAAATTCAGTCGAATTGATAACCTCCTTCTTTTTGAAGTCGGCTAAAAAGCGCTTTCGGATGGGAAGTAATATCTACAAAGAAAACATTTATCGCAAAATCATAGATATCGTATCAACACACCAACATCACTGATGTTAGATAACAAAATTAAGATGACTTTCAATTGAAGTTATTTAAATACAAAATCAAATTAAATTTTAGACCGACAAGCTTGTCTCACCTGGTGAGAGAAATGCTGATATAAAAAAAAAACTTGAGATGTGTCAAGGGACACCCGGATGGAACGAAGTTCCTTTCAATTAATTAGTGAAGGAACCAATGTCTATTCTTTAAAAAAAACTTAAGTCTTCACAAGAAGTACATTTTATTGCTATGAATTTTCGTTATATATTGTCACGTCGTTGCCATGGTGATATAGCAAAAAGTGTCGTGACAACTTTTCGTAAGAATTTTTTCCGTCTAGCCCCCTTTCACAACGCGCGATAAGGAACTTCGTTCCAATAACGGAGACCTGACATGACAAGACAGCTACAGTCCGACAATAACATCAACATCTGTTCCAGGAATGGACCGCCTCCAACGACGCAATACCATAACGGCACAGACAGGCGGCAAGTGGAAGCAATTTCGCGTTTTGTCTGATTGGAAGCCTAATTTTAGTTACGTTTTATTTCACCCTTTTCTCATAAGGAATGGATGTAAAGGGGAAAGTATTAGACGGAGGAGAGAATGCGTAGGAAGGGAAAGAGAGAATTTGCCATTATATACATTGCCATATCCGAAATTGCAGATGCGTTACCTACAAATGTTTCATGTAATCTATGGGCAGAGGTCGCTTCTCTATTTCAGCGAATTCAGCTTAATATAAAAGCATCTTGTAAAATCTAATGTTGTTAATTAAAAAAATTATAGTCATCTCCCTGTCCTTATCCCACTTTATGTGGTGACCAGGTCTTCATCCTTCAGATCTTACATCTGTCATATAAGTCGTTCTTTCATCGTTCTTCATCATTTACAACAAAAAAAACTAACTTTTTCTATGTGATCGTCGCTTAATAATGCTGATTCTTATCAATCTCTTGAACTCACTCACTCTTTAAAAGGAGTTCCTCGAAATTATCTATGACATATCTATTATATTTTCGACAACATGAAGATCCTTGTGGTCAATTTGGTGCTTCTGGTTACAGTATCTGCATTACCTAGGATAGACCCTTTAGTGGATACTAAGATAGGACTGATTAGAGGTTTGCAGGCAACTGATGGTGATTATTCTATGTTCTTGGGAATACCTTTTGCGAAAGTTAATGCAAGTAATCCATTCGGGGTAAGTTTATTCAGTAATGTGATCTAAAATGTTTTTCTAACCGCTTGATAACTATAATGATGATTTAATAATTCATTATATCAGGTTTGAAGTCCTATATTTATCACTTGGCAATTGTATGAAAATAAAACTCTTTTCGATCAAACCCCGAAATCAGAAACGCCTAAAATTGTGAGATAAAGTGAAGTCATAATGTAAAACAAGGGTAGTTACATAGTTATGCGAAAAGGTGTTTTATCAGAAATATTAATATAATTTGAGATTTTTAACAAAATATGAATATTCTTTATGGCTACTCCTTATATTGTAACAAGATATAACCAAAATTATTATTGTTTAGAAAAATTTTCTATTTTCTATCTTTATTTTCAGCCATCACTACCATACCCCGATTTCGATGACGTTTTCGAAGCTAATGATGACACCGCCATCTGTCCACAAAGAGAAGAATTCGACAATCAAATCGTTGGTACACTGGATTGCCTACATCTCAACATTTACGTACCTAACAAAGCCACAACAAGGAACAAACTACCAGTACTGGTATGGATACATGGAGGTGGATTTTTTATCGGCTTCGCAGGTCGCTTCATTCATGGCCCAAAATATTTAGTGAAACAAGACATTATTCTAGTAACATTAAACTATAGATTGGGGCCATACGGTTTCATGTGTCTAGATACACCTGAAGTATCAGGGAATCAGGGCTTAAAAGATCAATTATTAGCATTACGTTGGATAAAAGAACATATAGATTCATTCGGAGGAGATAGTAATAAAATTACAATATTCGGTGAAAGCGCTGGAGGTGTGTCAGTCGACTATCATCTTCTTTCTAAACAGGAGAAGCTATTCAATCAAATAATATTACAAAGTGGAACAGCACAATGCCCATGGGCTATTGAGGATTCTGACAGAAGTGCACCTATAGCATTAGCAAAACGCCTCGGTCTAGACACAGATGACGTGAATGATGCTTTGAAATTCTTGGCCACTGTACAACCTGACCTAGTAATTGCAGCTTCCTTAGAGATACCAAATACATTTATGCCTTGCATAGAAAAAGACTTTGAAGGTGTTGAGAAATTTATAGCTAGTCATCCCATAAATAGTGCTATACCAAAGGCTAAAGATGTCTTAATACTAACTGGGTATAATAACCAAGAAATGCTAGTACCATATGTTATTAGGCCAATTTCTACTCTAAGTTTGAACATATTCAAAAGCAATTTAGCAATGATGTTTGATCTGAGTAACGATGAAGACTTGGAAAGTATAGTGCGACAATTCTATGTGGGGGATGAAGAAGTTAGTGAAGAGATCCGGTGGAATCTTATGGACTTTGAAGCAGATTATACCTTTGGTCATCCGGTGCATAGAAGCTTATACAAGTATTTGGAAAACGGTGGTAAAGTCTACTACTACATCTTCTCATATTCCGGTGGCAGGAACTTCGTAAAGTACAGGAATAATATAACTATAGGTGGAGCATCTCATGCTGATGAAATTGGCTACTTATTTGACGCATCTATTTTCAAGGAATCCCCTTCAGAAGAAGACCAACTTGTTATCGACAGGATAACAACGTTGTGGGCTAATTTTGTTAAATATGGGTAAGTTTTAATCGAAGTAAAGTGCTTTGTTTAGGATTTTGCAGTACAATAAGTTTAACAGTGGTAGACGCCGGCAACAATATCTTTTGCACGTATGCTACGGCTCGAACGGTGCAATACCACGACCACACAGAAGACACGCCTTAACTCACACCGAAAGACACGCGTTTCGTCCGATGAGAGTGTGTGCCGGAGGCCTAATTTTAGTATTCTTTCTCTTCCCACACTTTTCTAATAAGGATAGGGTGGGAAGGGGAAGTGGATTTGACGATTTGACGATTCAGATATGACGGCTGATAGAGATGTATAGAGGAGTAGTACATACTGTGCCAATCCTCCATAGGGATAAGGGCAGGTTGATGATGATACTCCTTATATACATTTCTTCGTTCAACTAATACCAACTTTATGAATTAAATTGGGCACGTAATTGATTGATAATTACTTAAATATGACATATCTTATCATTGAACTGTAACAAACAATATCTTGTTATTGCACCAAATCTGTTATTTCGCAATTTAATTACTTTGCAATATAGTTTAGATAGATAAGAATTTTAGATAACAAACAACAAATTATTTTTCGGGTAAAAGGGGAAATGATAGTTACGACATATACACATTGTGTTGGCTCCTGTTCTGAGTCAGTGACTAGGGCCTTTTTTTAGAGAGGGGAATGCGATTACGCATACCACGAGCCTTGGGGAAAGGCGCGTGGGTATGTGGAACTCCTCACTATTCCTGGCCCCGAGTGGGACAGGAAACAGGGTGCATACACACTAAACCCCTCTGGTTCCCTCTACCATGCGACGGGGCGAGGGAACACTAATGTATTCAGTGACTAGACCTCAGTCAACCACAAACGCCCCCCCAGACAAATCGCACGAATTTCTTTGTACACAATATGTAGGTTGTATCACCATGATTTCCTTTACCAATAAAATATTTGATAAACGGCCAAAACAGTGGTACAGACTGTAACAACATCTTTTGTACGAATAGGCCGACTCGACCTGTGACTACTGTACTACCACACATAAGACATGCAGAAGTGGAAGCAATTCCGAGTACAGTCTTATGAGTGCGCGTCCCCTTGCCCTTCCCACCCTTTTCTGATGAAGAAGGGATGGGAAGATGTGGTGGATTTGGCAGAGGACGCAAAGGAAACGGAAATATCCCCTCTTTGTGTCCTCCTCTGTCAATTAAAGGTAGGCAACGCATTTGTAAAAGCCAATGTTTATAGGCAACGGTCACTTCGCTTTTTTGGCAAATTCAAGTAGCCGTTTACTCGTATCGTGTCTTACATCTCAATCTTACAATGTCCATGGATGTCGACAAACACATCGGCGTTCTCGCTGTTCGTTTGCACCCTTCTATTATAAAAAAATCTCCTTTTGCTATAAATATGTATTCTTTACAGGGACCCAACACCGGAGACAACAGACCTTTTGCCAATTAAATGGGACCCAATTACTAAAGATGCTCTCACTTATTTGGATATTGACAAAGAGCTAACCATTAGCAGTCGACCATTCCACAAAAGGACAACATTCTTGGACTTATTTTATAAAGCTAACCAACATTTGTTAAAGGCCAATCAAGGGTAAAACTAACGAAATAACCTAGAAAAACTTTGATTATTTATTGCAGGAAAAAATATATGATAATAATTGACCACATGATTTTTTTAATAAAAAAGAATGCTTGTTTCAATTTGTTTTAATGTAGACTACACAAAGACTAGACTGAATGAGACTAAAATAAGTACTAGGTGGAGAAAAGCTTAGAGAAATATCAGATAAGAATGTTGTAAAAGTGTAACGATCAAGAAACACATATTAGATGAAGTTATTAAAACTATATTTGTGATATATATAAAGAACAACATAACTGACGTCGGGAACCCAGAGGGGTAAACAGAGACCACAACCTTCATACGGCACAGTCCTGAGACAACTCTCTCGCTTCTCGAGAGTATATATACATACATCTACTTAATAATATATAAGTTATAAAAATAATAAAGAAAAGCGTTATAATAATAGATTTCCCTATACCCTAATGTGCTTTTTAAATAAAAAATATTATTGCTTGATATCAACTTATCAGCTTTGAGAAAAATCTAACCATGATGTATAATTATTAAACGTAGCATCAAGCAAATATATTTCTTACTAGCTGTCGCCCGCGACTTCGTCTACGCGGAATTAAAAAAAGCTTAATATGTAGCCTATACGTTCTTCCAGACTTGGTTTTATATCTTTACCAAATTTTATTAAAATCCATTAAGCCTTTCTGGAGATACCTTCAAACAAACATCATTATCCATCCATCCATCTAAATTTTTTCAATTTTTTCTGTCATAAGAACCTTCTCCTGACAATAACAAACACAACAAAAAAAAAAGTGAAATCGCTCCAGTTGTTCACGTGATGGCCGTGACCAAGGAATATAGGGATTCATTTTTATTTAAATAGACTATTTTATGATTGATTAACAAAAACGGTATGAATTTATTTTGTATTAAAATAAACCGTTAAAGAAAAATTTTATCAAGAATCAATAGACAAAAGCCATTAACGGTTAGTCTCCTATTTCGTAGTATTGTAAATTTTGCTATCCCTTTCATTCTCGTTTATAATAAGAGAGACAATTTTACTTGTTACTATTATTAAAAATGCTAACGTTTGGATGTTCGTTACCACATAACTTCAGAACGTCAATACAGATTTTAATATAAGTGGATAGGCTTCTTTTTTTTTAAATAAGTTAACTATTTCTTATTGTATAAAAATGTATCGAAAATCAGCTAAAATATTATCAGCTGCCTTATTCAACTTTCATGTAGTGTTAATAACTTCTAGAAAATTCCTTTTATGCAACAAGAAAAATAATCTCAATGCAAAATTATCTCAGTAAACGTCACAGTTGATCCAAAAATAGGGATGTCAAATTTCAATAAAAACTTTGAAGTAATCCACGAAACCAAAATACGACTGACATGTCAACACTTGCCTTCTTATACCAAGCGTCCACATGTCGGTATCAGATCATAGGACTTTAATATACTTAGAATAGAAAGTCATAAAACACTTCGGCAATACCAACATTGTCAAAGCCAAATGCCAGGCCATTTTCACTTTCATGACCTCAATTACAAGACTTGACAACCCTATCTATAAATCCAAAACATCAAATCCAAGGTTACGTATAGATAACTGAACCATCTGTCGTAAGATTTTATATCTTTATCAATCAGTTACACAGTTAGGAGTTCCGTACACTAATTTGCAATTCAAGAGAGTAACTACATAAAAAACTAATAAAAAATTATCCATACTTGGGAGTGGGTTATGTTAATAATTCAATTAAATAAAATGTACGTTATACACGAGAACTAAAACAGATTAAACGAATAGATCAATTTCTACCTCTTTCTATACCAAAACGTATTAGTTTCGTAGTTATTTGTAACCCGAATGACTCAGGAGGGTCGTTTTTGCGCATATGTGGTTTGGAATGTATCCTATTGTAACCTCAACGACTAAACCGATTTTGATGATTGGGGTGTAATTCAATTCGTATACATCCCCTGAGTGTCATAATGGAAACAATCAGTCAGTTTATTTGTTTTTTATTAACAAAACAGTGTAATAAGCGATTTTATTATCAAACTAGGTGTCGCCGGCGAGTTCGACTGCTCGGAATTAAAAAAAAACTTAATATGTAACCTATATGTTCTTCTAGAATGTGTTTTATATCCAAATTTCATTAAGATTCATTAAGCCTTTCTGGAGATACCTTCATACAAACATCATTATCCATCCATCCATCTAAAATTTTTTATTTTTTCTGTCATAAGAACCTTCTCCTGACAATAACAAACACAACAACAACAAAAAAAAAAGTGAAATCGGTCCAGCTGTTCACGTAATGGCGTGACCAAGGGATTTAGGGAGTCATTTTTATATATATAGAAGATAAATACAAAAACTAACTACACTATAACAAAATACACTGACCCTTAAATTTATATCTAATCAAGTACTTGAGAAAAAAGTGATAACTTTAAAAGTATTCTTTAAAAAGCATACCATATTGTACTATACCACCGTACAGTTAACATGAAGTATATAATACTACAACTACTATGTTTTACCGGAGCGTGGGCATCGCCCCGACTTGACCCACTAGTGGACAGCAAGCGGGGTCTGATCCGAGGACTGCAGGCGACCGATGGAGACTACGCTATGTTCCTCGGTATACCATATGCTATGGTCAATTATACCAATCCATTCGGGGTAAGTATAACAATATTCACAAGAATCCATTAGTAGAGGGTTAAGTGCAAATTATTATACTATCTTACTAATATTATAAATGCGAATGTTTAGATGGATGTTAGAAGGTATCTCCGGAACATAGTCTGGAAGAACACATAGGTTACTTATTAAGTTTTTTTTAATGCCGCGTGAACGGAGTAGCGGGCGATAGCTACTCTATTAATATATCAGTGACGATAATAACGGAATAGTTATATATAAAATTCTCGTGTCACAGTTTTCGTTGCCATACTCCTCCGAAACGGCTTGACCGATTCTCATGGAATTTTGTGAGCATATTCAGTAGGTCTGAGAATCGGCCAACATCTATTTTTCATACCCCCCCCCCCCCATTTTTTAAATGCGCGCGGACGGAGTCGCGGGCGACAGCTAGTAGTTATATATATTTCAAATTGGCAGTTCATTTAAATGATTTTTTCTTATTTGCAAGTCACTAATTTCATCGATTTCAATTTATCTCGAAGCAATACTTTGACCATCTCTTTGTAAAATACTAGTACATTTTTTTCATATCTTCTATAAATCAATGCATTCTCCAATTTTACTATATCCTCTTTAAATCCACACTAGAAATATTGCTTCATAAATTACATTATTAAATTCAACATGTTATATTTATTTCCAGCCATCACTACCATATCCTGACTTCGAAGAGACATTCGAGGCCATCGATGACTCAGCAATTTGCCCACAATTGGAGGAATTCAGTAACCAAATAACTGGCTCACTGGACTGTTTGCATCTCAACTTATACGTGCCAAACACAGCGACCAGTTTGAATAGACTCCCAGTTCTAGTTTGGATATATGGTGGCGGATTCCAAATTGGTTACGCTGGTAGATACGTATACGGACCTAAATATCTGGTCAGGAATGACGTCATAGTAGTCACAATCAACTATCGTGTTGGACCTTATGGTTTCATGTGTCTAGACACACCAGATGTACCTGGAAATCAAGGCTTGAAAGATCAATTAAACGCTTTAAGATGGGTTAAAGAAAATATTGGTGCTTTCGGCGGCGATGCTAACAAAGTGACTATATTTGGAGAAAGCGCTGGAGCTGCGTCTGTAGATTTCCAATTATTATCTAAACAAGAGAAACTTTTCGATAAAGTGATAATGCAGAGCGGTACTACATTAGGCCCTTGGGCGATAGTTGAATCTAATCCGAACGCACCTACTATTTTAGCAGATAAATTGGGCTTTGAGACAGAAGATACTATTGAAGCAATAAACTTTTTAGCTTCGGTCGATCCAAAATTAGTTATAGCAGTTGCAATAGAATCAAATTTAAGTTTCATGCCTTGCGTTGAAAAAGAATTTGAAGGTGTTGAAACATTTGTCGCTGAACATCCGATAAACAGTGAAATACCAAAAGCTAAAAACATACCAATTCTTACTGGATATAATAATAAGGAAATGCTAGTAGGTGCAAATATTGGACTAGGACACTTATATTTGGATACATTTGAAGAATATTTATCAATGGCATTTAACTTTGAAGATGATGAAATGGTAACTTTAGTTAGACAATTCTACATAGGTGATGATAATAACGTTGATGATTTAAAAGAAAACCTTATTGATTTCGAATCAGATATTATGTTCAATCATCCAGTCCATAGAAGTGTTCAGAAATATCTGGAAAATTCTGGAAATGTTTATCATTACATATTCTCGTATTCTGGAGATAGAAACTATCTTAAATGGAGACTAAATATCACTGAAGACGGTGCAGGACACGCTGATGAGATAGGTTATCTATTCGATGTTTCAAGAATGGAAGAACCACCAACAGAAGAGGATCAACTTGTTATAGATAGAATTACAACAATGTGGACTAATTTCGTCAAGTATGGGTAAGTTGAGACATCTTTTAACCAGAAATTCTTTAGTTGACAGTACACGAGTAGAAAGTGATCTAATGTAAAGAGACATACAATTCGGTTACGCTACAAAATTTATATCATTTTTCAAACATTAGTACATAATATAAAGAAGCAAATTGTACTATGTAAGGATCTAAAAGAAACACTTAGAAGACACTTCACCAATTGATTTTTTTTTTATTTCCACAGAAACCCAACACCAGAAGCAACAGATTTATTGCCAGTACAATGGACACCAGTGACAAAAGAGGTTCTAACATATCTCGACATCGACAACGAACTGACGCTAAAGAAACGGCCATTCCATGACCGAATGGCGTTCTTAGATCTTTTCTTTACAATGAACAAGCATTTATTAAAGGGATACAAAGATAATTAAGATATAGTGCTTATATTACCATAGAATTCGACTGCAGTGACACTTTACCACATACTGTTGTCTCTTTCTTCTCAAAGAAAATTAAAGGGATGACAGTATTTATTAATAAAAGAGATTCTAATATAATACTAGTTATAGAGTGGACATTTCGAGCACATTTATTTTAACAGTGGTAAATGCTGTAACAATAATATTTGTTGGGTGCACGAATGGATCTCGCGCGGTGTACCACGACCACGCAGAAGACAGGCATAAAGTGGAAGCAATTCCGCTTTTCATCTGATGAGTGTGGGTGCTAGAGGCCTAATTATATTCCACGTTCCCTTCCGTTAAAGGTAGGCAACGCATCTTCAAACGCAAATGTCAATGGGCATCGGTCGCTTCGCCATTCCAGTGAATCCAGGTGGCCGCTTGCTCGTTTGCACCCATATAATATAAAATAAAACAAGTATCCAACAAGACGACGGAAACTGTACCGATGATACATCACTTTGAGTTTTGGTTTGGTTCGTAATGTCCAGTCTATTAATATTTAGAAGTCTAATATTAAAACAAGGGTCACGACAGTGGAGTTTGACGGATACTTTATAGATGTTAGTTTAAATAAAGCATATTATATTTATGTGTTTAATTTTTTATGTTAAAACTAACTTTCATTTGTAACTTCGTTCTCGTGAAACAAAGTAAGTAAGCAGCCAAAGCTCTACATCAGACTATCTCAAATTTATCTCCAATTTCATACAAATTAATCCATTTTTGAGTTAAGTTTTTATCTATACATATAAAAATTGAAGTGTCTGTATTTTTTTATATTACAAGGCAAACAAGGAAGCGGCCACATGAATTCACCGAAATGGTGAAGCGACCGCTGCCCATAGACATTCACAATTGCAGATGCGTTGCCTACCCTCAATCGACGAAAGAGGAGACGCACAAAAAGAGAAAATTTAACCTTCCTATGCATCTCCTCCATCAAATCCACCTCCCCATCCCATCTTTTCCTTATTAGAAAAGGAGTAGGAAGGGAAGGTGGACTAAAATTAGGCCTATGGTATGGTAAAAAAATCGTCATTTTTCTTATACATACTTATAAAGAACAATACATTTTTTAATTTTTGTCTATCCGTCTATCTGTTGACAAGGTCGTCTTTGTTCCGGGTAATCTGCGGAACACCTGGACCGATTCTAATTGGACTTTACTTGGTACATTTCGATAAAAAAATCTATTTAAGTGTTATTTATATTTATTTATTTAAATATATAACGCATCTGGCCTAGTACTGCAACCTTCACGGATTAACAGACATTCGAATTTTTATATTTATATTGATCCGTATCACCAAAACAGTTCTATTAATTCTTGGAATGCTCCTCACATGACCATTAGGGTTGATACCAGGGCATAAAAAAATTAAAAAAAAATCTTTCAAAAACATTTTAAAGAAGAAACTGTTTTCTTTAATATAATATTGTATTTATTAACGATGAGTACCAAGATACGGCTATTAACTTAAAGTTGGTCTAATTTAAGTTATTAGTTGATTTAACTTAAATAAACCGACCAAGTTAAACGAAATCGATTAAAAATTATTTATATATTACTTGTTCAGCTTATAAATATTTAAGGAAATATCACATTTAATTTTATACAGGTTGTTTGAAAATGACATGTGTAACCATCTGTATAAAAAAAACAATTTTATTTAGATTTTTTAGGGTTCCGTACTTCGAAAGGAATAAACGAAACTCATACAGGGTCACTTTGTTATCCATCCGTCCGTCTGTCTGTTTTCTCAGGAATGCGTGGAGGTATCAAGCAGGAATTTATTATAAACTAGCTTTTACACGCGACTATGTCCGCGCGGAATAAAAAATATAAAACGGGGTAAAAATGATCCTATGTCCGTTTCCTGGTTCTAAGCTACCTGCCCACCAATTTTCAGTCAAATCAATTAAGCCGTTCTTGAGTTATAAATAGTGTAACTAACACGACTTTCTTTTATATATATAGATAGATAGAAGATAGATACTCAGCTCTACTGTCCCGTTGAGCTATGAAATTCAAACGTCTAAGCCAACGCAATCCAAAGATACAGCCGTTTATGTCTTAAATTTTCACATATTTCGACACTCGCAAGGTAATCAAAACCTACAGGGTGAACTCAGAATCTGGATATTTAGTACGAAGCAACGTCTTATAGTACAGATAAAGAAAAACATCGTGAAAACTGAACATTTTACTTATACACCTACATGTTTGTACGGAACACTCGATACGCGAATCCGACTCACACCTGACCGATTTTTTTTTTCAATAAATATATTAAAGATCAAGGAAAAAAAGCTGCTATAATATCCTTTAAGGTTGGTAATATTTGAATAAACACTACTCAGATAATATTTATATTACCACAGTAATATTTGTTTTGACAACCCTATTCATAAGTCGACCTTTCCACTCACAATCCTATCATCTGGCAATTCACCTTTACGTATGCCTAATAACTACGCACCATATATACGATGTTCAAAATTATTTTTTATGCGCTTTATGTATGTTCTACAGGGTGTCCGGTAAAGACTTGTACAACGGATTTCTTGGTTGAAAATATGACTATTTAACTAAGCTAATCTCAAGTTGCGTACTCCGTCCGTGCTGAATTAAAAAAAAAAAAAACTTAATAATCATCCTATGTGTTCTTAAAGACTATGTTCTACATCTGTGTCAAATTTCATCAAGATACGTTGAGTCGTTTCGGAGATACTTTCAAACAAACATGCATCCATCCATCTAAACTTTCGTATTTATAATATTAGTAAGAAGTAAGATTTTAAATTTACTAATACCAGCTTTTTACCCCAATTCCATCCGCGTGGAATTACAAAAACAACAGACCATGTTCTTCATCTATGTCAAATATCAGCGAGATCCGGAAAATAAGTCAACAAACATCCATCTAAACTTTCGTATTTATAATATTAAAGTAAGATCTCTAAAACTCTACATTTTATTTATATTGAAACCATTGTTTTGGTTGCTAAATAGAGTTTTATATAGAAACTAGCTGTCGCCCGCGACTCCGTACGCGCGCAATTAAAAAAACTTAGTAGGGTATGAAAAATAGATAGTAGCCGATTCTCAGACCTTCTGGATACGCATATAAAATTTCATAACAATCAGTCAAGCCGTTTCGGAGGAGTACGGGAACAAACATTGTGACACGAGAATTTTATATATATCATCAAACTTCTAAATGATTTCATAATAAGCTTTTACTCAATGTAAGCGAAGTCATAAACGAATTCTAATGTAATATGACACTCTGAAGAAGGAGACAAAACTAATAACACCTCTTTCGTAAAAATCTGGTTAGTCGTTTAATCTGTAGGCGGTCACAAAGACATTTACATACAAACAAACCTACATATATAAAAACAAACTTACATACACGACAAACATTACCCCCTTTGTCAATCGGGTAAAATCACACGATATAAAAAGAATAGTTAACCAGTTCAATTAAATCATAAATAAGTTTAACAACAAATAACTTATGGATCATCGAGAGTTAGGCAAGAGATGCCCGCCAAGGCGACACAGCCTCCTTTCATGACATCTTGCGTCAGTATAAAATTGGGCCACGAAACATACGGAATAATCAAGTTTTAGCATTAATAATCCTACTGTTAAAAATATCTCACCTAAAATACTATGCGTAGATATATTAACGTAGAAGAATCGTAAACTTGTTCTCTGCCAACCCCTCAGTGTTACAGGCGTGAGTTATACCGTTATATTCTTAAAGCTGAATATATTAATAAGAGCGTCGGTGACTCAGGGGTTAAGCACTTGACTTGCTTCGCAATCCGCAGGTCCTGGATTCGAATCCCGCCATGTACCAATGTGTTTTTCGATTTACATATACATTTATCCGATGCAAACAGCACACATGTGTGAATTTCGGGAAGAAAATAACGGCGACGAAGCTCGCCACCGTTACGTTCCGTCTCCCGAAATGGCGAAAAGTGGATTGCGAAGGCTCATTTGGCCACACCACAATCTCTGCCTACCCTTCTGGGTTACAGGCGTGAGTGGTGTGTGTGTGCTGAATTTATCGAAAGAGACGATGTAACAAGTGCTTTTATATTAGATATATTTTTTCCCGCTTTCCGCTTCAGCGTATGCCTCCGATAGTTTAGTGGCTCTACTCCCACGCGCAGGGTGACGGTCGGACAGTAGGTTCACATTATCAACATTTTTTACTCATCCGAGACATTAACTGTTTATTGCTCAACATTTTTGTATTATAAAAATGCCTCATTAACTATAAAGTTAACCGTTCCTTTATTAACCAGTTGTCGCCTGCGACTCCGTCCGTGCGGTTTTTTAAAAAAACTTAATAAGTAGCCTATGTGTTCTTCCAGACTTTGATCTACATCTGTGCTAAATTTCAGCGAGATTCATGCAACCGTTCTGGAGATATCTTCAAACATACATGCATCCATCCATCTAAACATTCGCATTTATATAATACTAGCTGTGGCCTGTGACTCCGTCCGCGCGGATTTAGAATATACTTAATAGAGTTATGAAAAATAGATAGTAGCCGATTCTCAGACCTACTTAATATGTTCACAAAATTTCATGAGAATCGGTCAAGCCGTTTCGGAGGAGTACGGGAACGAAAACTGTGACACGAGAATTTTATATATAAGACTAGCTGTGCCCGCGACTTCGTCCGCGTGAAATTCTATTTTGGGTAGCATTTTTTTTGGGCTAATTATTTTATTTAACCAACGTGCTATGCTTTGATGTATGTAGAAGAACATAGAAAGAGGTGTGCCCGGACCGCGCCAAATGTAGTAAATGGTCGTAACGTAGTAAATGGTCCTGGGTCTCTGCCTACCCCTCTGGGTTACGGGTCGTGAATTATGTTGTTGTTGTGGTTTTTACTTAAACTTATAAAAAATGCAAAAAAATGTGAAACTTACAAAATATTCACATAAACATCTTCCCATACAAACATTCATCCCCTATTCCGTTTTGTTACATTGCAACCTTGAGGGTAAAAGTTTTACAAATTTAAAATGTCATATTTATTTATATCAAATCAGCAGCCTCAAAAATAAGTTTAAAGCTTCTAACTGTAAAAATGACGATACTTCCATACAAATTTCCACCCTCACTTTCAGCCTCTTATAACCCTTTTTTCGCGTTAAAAAGTAGGCTTTGTCCTTCCTCAGGCTCTAGACTAAATATTGGTAAGGGTAACATCAAAACATATTAAACAAAACATTCACCAAAACCTTACATATTGCCTAACAAAATTTCATCCCCTATTATTATTTAGCACTCTTGGGGGCAAAATTTTTACAAAAATTTAATTTCCTATTTATTTATATAGAATTAGTAACCTCAAAAATAAGTTTTAAGCTTCTAACTGTAAAAATGACGATACTTTCATACAAATTTCCACCCTAAATTTCAACCCCTTACAAACCCTTTTTCGCGTTGTAAAGTAGTCTTTATCCTTTCTCGGGCTCTAAACTAAATATTTGTAACGGTAACAGCAAAACATATTGAACAAAACATTCAACAAAATCTAAAATATTCCCAAACAAATGTAAAATATTCCCAAACAAAATTTCATCCCTAATTGTTATTAAGCACCCTTAAGAGTAAACTTTTTTCAAATATTGAATATTAATTTCTTATATTAAATTATCAGCCTCAAAAATAAGTTTCAAGCTTCTAACTGTAAAAAAAGACGATACTTCCATACAATATTCCACCCCCTCTTTCAACCCCTTACAACCCCCTTTTCGCGTTAAAATGTAGCCTACGTCTTTTCTCAGGCTCTAGACTAAATATTGGCAAGGATAACAGCAAAACATATTAAACAAAACATTCACCAAAACCGAGCATATTGTCAATCAAAATTTCATCCCCTATTGTTATTTAGCACCCTTGGGCGTAAATTTTTTTAAAAAAATTAATTTCATATTTATTTATATAGAATTAGCAACCTCAACAATAAGTTTCAAGCTTCCAACTGTAAAAATGACGATAATTCCATACAAACTTACACCCCCACGTTCAACCCCTTGCAAACCCTTTTTCGCGTTAAAATGTGCCCTATGTCCTTCCTCAGGCTCTAGACTAAATATTGGTAAGGGTAATAGCAAAACATATTAAAGAAAACATTCAACAAAACCTCACATATTGCCAAACAAAATTTCATCCCCTATTGTTATTTAGCACCCTTGGGGGTAAAATTTTCCAAAAATTTAATTTCATATTTATCTTTATCAAATTAGCCTTGAAAAAAAGTTTCAACCTTCTACCTGTAAACATGACGATAATTCCATACAAACTTTCACCCCCACTTTCAACCCCTTACAACCCCTTTTTTGCGTTAAAATGTAGCCTATGTCCATCCTCAGGCTCTAGACTATCTGTGTACAAAATTTCATTTAAATCGGTTCAGTAGTTTTTGCGTGAAAGCGAGACAGACAGACAGACAGACAGACAGACAGACAGACAGACAGACAGACAGACAGACAGACAGACAGACAGACAGACAGACAGAGTTACTTTCGCATTTATAATATTAGTAAGGATTAGTAAGAAGTAAGATTATATAAAACTCTTGTATACAGAAAAATAATAAAATTATGTCTCCTAAGTAAAAAGACATAACTGTTTTTTTTAGAACAAAATTACTTTTCATACATTTCGAACTCTGCTAAACAAGATTTAAAACAAGTTAAAAATCATGTAATTTTTAATGAAATAGTAATAAAATAATCGTAACTTCTATGTTATGTTACTTAAGAGTGTCTCCTTAAAAATAGTATTTTTCGTCTTACAACTACATATATACATAGGAGCCGAATAATAGCCTAAATTATTTGTTACAAAATACAAAACCTTTGTATAGATGAAAATATTATTTAAACTAGATCTCACCCGCGACTTCGTCCGAGCGGAATTAAAAAAAAAACACTTAGTAGCCTGTGTTCTTCCAGACTATTTTCTACATCTTTGCCGAATTTCAGCGAGATCCTTTATTTTTTAAGGTTGTTTGAAACAAAAAATGTTTTTTTTACCTTAAAAAGTATTAGTTCAAAAAGAGGCTATGTGCTGTGGAAACACTGACTGCAAATTGTTCCAATACTTTGTTGTAACTACGTAAAATGTACAAACATGGTGTCTTCTTCCTTTATAATATACTAGCTTTTACCCGCGACTCCGTCCGCGCGGAATAAAAAATAGAAAACGGGGTAAAAATTATCCTATGTCCGTTTCCTTTTTTATTCCGCGCGGACGGAGTCGCGGGAAAAAGCTAGTAAGATATATTATTGGAACGAAGTTCCTTATCGCGCGTTGTGAAAGGGGGCTAGACGGAAAAAATTCTTACGAAAAGTTGTCACGACACTTTTTGCTATAGTAAGTATGTTAACGACGAATGAGCGCTACATCACCATGGCAACGACGTGACAATATATAACGAAAATTCATAGAAATAAAATGTACTTCTTGTGAAGACTTAAGTTTTTCATTCATAGAATAAACATTGGTTCCTTCACTAATTAATTGAAAGGAACTTCGTTCCATCCGGGTGTCCCTTGACACCTCTCAAGTTTTTTGTATATTAGGTTATAATTATACTTATCAAGGGTTAAATTATGTCAACATTGGAAGGTCCAAAACCCGATTGACTGACTGACAGTACCGCTATGACACTAGACACTAATACAAATCGAATGAAAACTCACGTCTACTCACATACAGTACACCTGAGTCGGATAAAAATCAGACAAAGAACAATTTCGCAACAACCTGATTGGTTACAATGACATCTTCAAGCCGCGGGCTATAAGAGGTCGACAGGACAAGTATCGCATATGGAAAGTTGATTTAAGTATTGCCTAATTGATTGTAGTTATGTTTAAAAATTGTTCTTAAGTTTATACTACGAGTATGACATTTTTATAATATTACTAGCTTTTACCCGCGACTTCGTCCGCGCGGAATAAAAAAAAATGCACACAAGATAAAAAAGTTCCTATGTCCGTCTCCTAGTTCTAAGCTACCTCCCCATCAATTTTCAGCTAAATCAGTTCGACCGATCTTGAGTTATAAATAGTGTAACTAAGACGACTTTCTTTTATATATATAGATAAATGCGAATGTTTAGATGGATTTTTGTTTGAAGATATCTCCGGAACGGCACAACGGATCTTGATGAAATTTGGCTCAAACGTAGAACATAGTGTGGAAGAACACATAGGCTACTTATTAAGTTTTTTTTTTTAATCCGTGCGGACGGAGTCGCGGGCGACAGCTAGTATAGAATACAAAAAAAAATCAATTCATTCCCAGTAAAAAAATATGTAGGATTTAAAGTAAGATGGGACACATTAGGATAAATATTTATTATCTTTATATGCGTCATCTCCGCTGATTGAAGGTAACCATATCTGAAATTGCATATATCTATGGGCAATAGTCGCTTCGTCATTTCGGCGAATTCAGATGGTCGATTGCTCATTTGCCACTTTATAATAAAAAAAAATGTTTTTATTACTGTTTCGTCCAAGTTCACATTCGCGCAACATGTTGTTGACATCACAACAAGTACAGATTATAGTTTTCTACTAAACACTTATAAGACGGTACATTTTAATAAATTCAATCTGATCCTGTCTTAAAGAACACTAGGGTGTCCATAATAATTTTGGAACAATTTAACACATTTCTTACTCGAAGGCAAACGAGTAAGCGGAGATATCACTAAAATAACGCTGAATGAGATGGGCCTCATGAAAAAATCACGTTGTTTCAATTTAAATAATTATTACATACTAGTTATTGCTCGCGACTTCGTCCGCGCAGAACTAAAAAAAAAATAGTTACAAATATAGCCTTTGTCAACCGGTGATAGTGTAGCTTCCCAACGGTGAATTTTTCATATCGGTTGAGAAGTTTCGGAGCCTATTCAATGCAAACAAACAAATCTCTCCTGTTAATAATATTTCTAGTTATCGCCCGCGATTCCGTCTGCCTATATGACCTTCCAAGCTAGGTTCTACATCTATACCAAATTTCATCGACATCTATTGAATCGTTCCGGAGATACATTCAAAGAAACATCAATCCATTTAAACATTCGCATTTATAATATTAGTAAGATATCTTTATGCACTTCTCCATACTAACTTTAAAAGTGTTAAAACGTTCATTATTTCGCGCAATTTAATACCTAATTTAATACTGTATCTAGATTTGTTTGTGTAAAAAGTACTTCAAACTGACAAAATCAAAACTCCTGACCTAACCTCATTATTTCATCGGGACTAGAGTTACCGTAGACTACGTCTGCCTACTTGTCACATATTCTTGTCTCTGTTGTTCTCAAAGATAATGTAAGGGATGACTATATCGACGCTCCCACCGAATAACCCCGTAATAGGAAAAATCAAATTTTTCAGAAGAAGCAAAAAAACCGTATTTCTTTAATAACTTCATCAATAATTATTGTACAAGAATCTTTTAGATACCAAAACAAAGCTAATTTTTATAGCTACATTGTATTTATGTATTCCGGGCGTATTCTGTGTTATGAAGGAAAAATTATAATACCGGAAATAAAAAAAATCTGTTTCAATAATGACTTTTTATCTCCGTAATTAACTTTAAGAAAAATATAAAAAAAAATCACAACATATGACCTGTAGATACCGAATTCGTCGGAAAAACAAGAACCCGGTAAGAGTGCATTACAGGATTATTCGATGGGGGCGTCGATATATGGTCAACAAATGAAATCGCAGTCAACACGCAATTTATACGAGCAGCTGTAATTTAATCCTGACAAAACACAAACTTAATGTCACCCTATTCATCTCCCATACCATCACCTATGACCTCGCGGTGTCATCCTGAGCATATATAAGTTGCGGCCGCCGTTCACACCGCAGTTGTGTACCATAGGCCGTCAGTAATCAATATGGTGAGTTCAGTGATGTTAGTGTTTATCGATAACTTTTTTTTTATCGACAAGTGGTCTAGGATATAATCTATAATACCGTATTAGTTTAATACAAGGTCAATTACGGCAGTGCATTACTAAAATTGTTGGACAGCACAACATAAACTCAGTACACGTGTGTTTAGTATTACTACTGTTTACTTAAAATTACGCTTACATTGATTTTAGTTTTTTACCGGGATTAAAAAAATTATATAATACAGGAACGAGGAATAAAGAAGAATTATTATTTTTTCTAATCGTTATGTATTTCTAACTAGCTGTTACCCGCGACTCCGTCAGCGCGGAATAAAAAATAGAAAACGGGGTAAAAATTATCCTATGTCCGTTTCCTGGTTCTAAGCTACCTGCCCACCAATTTTCAGTCAAATCGATTCAGCCGTTCTTGAGTTATAAATAGTGTAACTAACACAACTTTATTTTATGTATATAGATAAGACAACTTATTTATCGATAAAAATATTTTATCGATAACTAAAATTTCACAGAACAACACTACTCATCAATGCGTATTAAATTAGTAATCAAAATTCAAAACCTAAACGAGCAACATAACATCTAATTATGGAAAAACGGATCAAATACCTTGAATTAATATTTATGTGACTTCTTCGAAAAGTTTTCAAAACGGCAATGAAAAATGGTTACAAACATGTTATCCGAATACGTTAAAAATTTCACGCTCGTATAAAAAATAAAGCGTTATTAATCCCTTATTCCAGTTCCATACACACAAAGTACGCTATATAATACGTTCGATGGACTTATATTTACGTACGAAAGTGAACTCGGTAGCATTCAAAGTGTTAACATAACATCAGTGGTATTTACGATAAGTCACGTGATAGTAAATTATCGTTCCTGTGGGGTCACAAGCTGACATTCTGCTAGTTATTCATTAAGTAGTAAAGGTAGGATTACATTAATAAGCGGAGCGGAATACTAAAACTGTACTTATATGGCTGTCGTGGCTTTGTCCACGCGGAATTGAAAAAAACAAAGCCTTTGTCACCTGTGGATAGTGTAGCTTTGCAACAGTGGAAGCATTTTTCAGATCCGTTCAGTAATGAAGGAGCTTTCTTTATTAGTATAGAAAACATAGGAAATCTTACTAATATTATAAATGCGAATGTTTAGATAGATGTTTATTTGAAGATATCTCCGGAACGGCTCAACGGATCTTAATGAAATTCAGCGCAGATGTAGAACATAGTCTGGAAGAGCACATAGGCTACATATTATGTTTTTTAATTCCGCTTGGACGCAGTTGCGGGCAACAGCTAATATTTAAAAGTTGCCCGCTATCGCTTATGATGTAACCTCAACCTATAACCAGTTATGTTTATACATCTTCAAGACGCTCTCGACTTAAACTTGCGAAACATTCTACTTACGATATAATTAAATATCGCGGTCTTACTCGTTGTAAGAATAACTAGCCATTTTATACAAATTGAAGGTAGACAGAGATAAACGAAAAGATAAAAAAAACTAACATTCTACTATTAATTATAAATTAATAATAAATAATCTTGAAAAATAAACATCTTTTTGATCGCGGTCTTTTGGACTCTCGTCAATCCAAGTACGACTGTATTAGCTAACTAGCTGTCACCTGCGACACCGTCCGCGCGGAATTAAAAAAAAAGTAATAATACGTCTGGAAGAACACGTAAAAGTCTACGTGTTCGTCCAGACTATGTTCTACGTTTGTGCCAAATTTCATCAAGATCCGTTAAGCCGTTCTGGAGATACCTTCAAACAAACATCCATCCATCTATTCAAATATTCGCATTTAAAATATTAGTAAGATTGTTAATTTCAACCAAGACAACTTGTGCCAGGATAATGTTTACTATAGTCGAAATACGAAAATTCGAACCCTGAACCACGCAATCAGATGTCCGTACCATTAACCATTATGCTATTGGCGCTTTATGACACTAATCTTCTATTCTCAGAAACTCCTCATCATCACAGCCCTGGTGGCATGCGTAGCAGCCGACGTGTCCCACATTTTGCCCAGGTCTGCGGAAGCGGACGCTAAAATCCTCAGACAGGAACAAGACGTAGGCCTCGAGGGACAGTACCAATGGGCTATCGAAACTGAGAATGGCATATCAGCTCAGGAAAGTGGTGCTTTGAAAAACCCACAGTCGGTTAGTACTTTAAAAAAAAACCACTTAATTTCAATCCAAAGTCATGGAAATTAATGTTAGATCTAGATTTAGATTTTATTTTACTATGAATGAAATCATTCTTTATTTATTTCCTAGTCAAAAGAGATAAAACTCTTAGTGGCCAGTATGCCACCTCTTTGGCAGAACGTAAACTCCTTGTCTACCTGTCTAAATAGGGTATATAATTCATGTATTAACAGCCACCCCCAAAGCATTATAACAAGGGGGCACTGATCACTATAAATGTACAACCTACAAAAAAAAATGTCGCTTTAAACAATAGATTACATTCGAATGATAAAATAATACGAACTTTAGATCAATTAAAAACAAGAAAGACAAAGAAAAGATAAAGTTAAGACTGAGTATATAGCGCCAGTTATCGCGAAATTGAGGAGCAGAAGGTTAGTATGGTTTGGACATGTTATACGGAGAGATGATGTTCATATAAACAAAAAATTAATTCGATTGAATGTGGATGGCTATAAAGGTAGAGGAAGACCAAATAAAGTATGGATGGATTGTGTGAAAGAGGATATGCGTAAGAAGGGGGTAAATTCAGATATGACTGCTGATAGAGATGTATGGAGGAGTAGTACATACTGTGCCGACCCTCCATAGGGATAAGGGCAGGTTAATGATGAAGATGATGATGAAAAAATAATTGAAAAATTAAAATTACTTTTACGGACTCGGAGAAATCTCTCAAAATCGAATATTGATCGACCTTTATTAAGGATTATCAATTAATTTTTTGTGTTAATATTTTGTCCATGGTAAGGGGGTTATATAAATGATTCAATCATTCACAGGAGAACGCAGCACAGACCGCACAAGGTCAGGCGAGATGGACTGCACCCAACGGTGAAGTTATAGAACTCCAATATACCGCTGATGAAAATGGATACCAAGCACAGGTAATAAAAAAAATCTACTGCAAAACTTGTACAGAAATATACCGTCTAGTTTTAACAAAGGAAAAGAGGGTATTTTGGTCATAGTTAAATTTTTTCACAAATGTACAATTTTATTTCTTACGGCCACTATATTTTATGCCGAGTTATTATAATCTATGACACTCTGAGGAAGGAAACAAATCTTATGACATCTCTCTCATCAAAATTGGTGCAGTCATTTAAGCTGTGGGTGGTCACAAAGAAATTTACATACAAACAAACCCTCATAGGTATTTGAAACAATTACTCTTAAGAAAAGTCGCGAGTACCATATTTTAATTCAATGAATTTATTTCCAGGGTTCTCATTTACCAACCCCACCACCGATCCCTGAAGCCATCCTCAAGGCTCTGGAGTACATCAGGGCCAACCCCCCACCACCGGAAAGGAACTAAGAACTACCCCCATCATACAGTCGAAGCAGAATAAGTGAGAACTGGATAAGCGAGAGTCATTTTCCGCGAGACCTCCAGAAGCGAGAAACTTCATTTGGAGAAAAATATGGACTCTCGCTTATCCAGAATCCAACGTAATCTATAGATATAGATATAGTCATTTTTATAAAACGGAAAATATACGTAATAAATATATTTGCAGTAACCCACAATTAAATCGATTATCTAAAATTCTTATCGATTTCATCATTTAAAAAAAAAATCGATAACATTTTTATAAAATCGATACAACGTTAAATAACGTAAAACATTATCGAATAATGATCGATTTTAAACTATCGATTTTATCCATCAATCGATTGTATTTAAAATACTCAACTTTTGTATTATTCGTTAAGACTTCTGTGATAACAGATTATATAAGTTATATAAATTGCTTTATTGTTTCAAATTTACTTTAAAATTACCAAAACACATATCCAATGGCAATATCAATTGATATTTTATATAAATAACCTCCTTTTTTTGGAAGTCGGCTAAAAAAAAAGTTGGACCTATATTGGTACCTTGTGGGAAACCTATGTAAATTTTATCTTAAATACGTATTGTTTTTTATTTAAATATAATGTATTGAAAAAATTAATAGATTGAAAGTATCAATGCTTATTGTTAAATTAAAAATAGATAAGTTTTCATAGAATTATTAGCACTTTTACAATATCAACTGTATCGAAAGGCAAACTAAAAACTGAATTGTACTCTTTCTACATTCGAAACCTGGATAAGCGAGAAATCTCTTTAAACAAGAGTCATTGTTAAGCATCTATGGATGACTTCCATAAGCGAGGAACTCTGGTAAGAGGAAAACCTCTATAAGCGAAGAAAAATAGTGCCTTAGACTCTCGCTTATCCAGATTCGATTGTATTTAGTAACAAACGTGAAAATCTCCCAAGAAGTGCCATCAATGTGGAATCATCTGACATATCCATGACATTGTTTATATTATAGGAAATTAAATATTTTTGACAGAAATTTGACATTTTCCATCATTTACTCCAAAATCTTACTTGAATATTATAAATGGGAAAATTTAGATGGATGTTTGTTTGAAGATAACTCCGGAACAACTCAACAGATCTTGATGAAATTTGGTATAGATGCAGAACATAGTCTGGAAGAACACATAGGATACTTTTTTAATTCCGCGCGAATGAAGTCGCGGGCAAAAGCTAGTAATTAAATTCTTCTCAACCGAAAGAAACAAATGCAGAAGTAATTATTTATAGTTTGACAGACATTATTGACCCATTGGTCAGTGAAATAAAGTTACAATTGCACTATAATGTCCCTACAGGAAGGAGGAGGAATGAAGAAAGAAAGAAGAAAAAAGAAATATAATGTCCGGATGAATTGTTTGACACCGCATTAGATAGAAATAAATTTTCCAAGTTAGCCGCCAACCTACAAGACTGAAGAGGCACTGGAAGAAGAAGAAGCCCCTACAGTGTCAAAAAAGTGTGTCAAAATCCTTGTCAGTCTGAACCTGTTGTATAATGAAGTCCATTTTCTATGCCTAAATTGATTTTTCTACATCTTCTTTCGGGTCAAATAATAAAATCGCTTTAATTATCTTCTTCGCTGTCTTTCTCCTTCTATATAACAAATGTCACTTACCCTGGTCTCGCAGCACGGTGACGGCTTCCAGAACTCGCTTGGTGTAGATACAGGGCTCGTAGTTGTCCATCTCTTGAGTCACCACAGAACATACCCTGGTCATAGAGAAAATTTCACAATGTCAAATAGATGGCGCTGTTTAAAATAAAAAACAATTTTAATGCCTTGACAACTAGATGGCGCTGTTTAAAACAGTTTCAGTATTTTGAAAATTAGATGGCGCTGTTTTAACATAAGACATGTTTCATAATAAGAGCATGATGGCTCAGAGGTTAAGTACTTGCAATCTGCATGCCCTGGGTTCGAATTCCGTCATGTACTAATGTGTTTTTCTATTTACATATGTACATTTATCTGATGTTCTTACTGTGAAGTAAAACATTGTGATGCTGCACATATCTGAGAAGAAATTCAATGATATGTGTGAAGTCACTACACTTGGCTGTGGTTGACTATGACATAGTCATCTCTAACTTAGGGTAGACTCTGAGACCTTTAGTGACATACAATGAGCTGATGATGATGTTTCATAAAATTTCAGATGTAATTTATCTTCACCTCAAAACAGAAATTCAGATATAGCAACAAACTTTAACACTCTTTTATTAATAAAGCTATTTTCGCCATCAGTTTTGTTTTATATGTAAAAACCAAACTTAAACAGAGAAATGACACACATGGTATGAAAAGAGACATGACAACTGGAGTCAAACTAAGATATCTGATCCGATGAGACTCACTACTTGAAACCAAAGAGGATCTTGTGACATTTTTTGACACTGACATGAGGGCGCTTGTGAGCTGACATAATTTAGTTTGACTTATGTCCAACGGATCAGATATATTCTCAGATATAGTCTATACAACAATATTACGACTGGATAAGCGAGATTAAAAAGGACCGTAATTTTTCTAGCTCATAAAGGTTTCTCCTTTATCTAAGCCTAATTTTAGTCCACGTTCCCTTCCCATCCATTCCTTTTAAAAAAGATGGGAAGGGAACGTGGGAAGTGGATTTGACAGAGGAAGGGACTCACAGAAAGAGGATATATCCTGTTCCTATGCGTCCCCTGCTCTGTCTATTAAAGGTAGACAACGCATCTGCTATTACGGATGTCTTTGGACAATGGTCGCTTCGCTGTTTAGGCGAATTTATGTGAAAGCTTGCTCGTTTGCCACTTTATGATATTAAAAAAACCAGGTTCGACTGTAGACTGTGATAATGACATACCTGGCAGCTCTCCCTCGTATAGCTCCAGCAGTTCTCTCCAGGGAGTCAGGATCTCCTTCCTGCAGCGCCACCACACACTTGTTCACATCCTCCAGTATATGATTCTCTGCACGAAATACATTGAACAAATACAAAGTGTTTCTTGTTTGAAGACATGCTTCAAGTGGAAGAGGAAGTGGATTTAATGAAGGATGTATAAGAAGGGGGAAAAGGAAAAGTGAAGGAAAGGAAAAACGAAGAAAAAAAACAGGTATAGGTAAAAAAGAACAGGAAAATAAAATTAGAAAAGCAAAAGCAAGAATAGGAAAAAAAGAAAAAAATAACAAAAGACAGAAAGAAGAACAGGCATAAAGAAAAAGCTAGAAAAGGACAAGAACGGGAATAAAGAAGAACATAGTAAAAAACTTGAGAGGTGTGTTGGGACACCCGGATGGAACGAAGTTCCTTTCTATTAATTAGTGAAGGAACCAATGTTTATTCTATGAATAAAAAACTTAAGTCTTCACAAGAAGTACATTTTATTTCTATGAATTTTCGTTGTATATTGTCACGTCGTTGCCATGGTTACTATAGCAAAAAGTGTCTTGACAACTTTTCGTAAGAATTTTTTCCGTCTAGCCCCCTTTCACAACGCGCGATAAGGAACTTCGTTACAAAAAGAAGAAAAGACGAAAAAGGTTGTAATAGTCACCGCTGACAGCGAGGAAGTCATCAATAGTGGTGACATCGTCTACTGCAAGTGTCAGCAGACGTACTGCAGCATCCCAAGCGGCGGCGAATGCAGCTCCGTTGTCCTGAGCAACGCGAGATCTGCATCTAGCACCCAACACTCGCGCTGCATTTATCACCTGCACACACGCAGACACACAGACAGACATACAATCACATGCATTGACCGAGCCGTCGACATATTTGAATACATTTATACTTTACATACAAAATAACAAATAGAATCAACAGTAATCATTGAATTTAAAATTTTGCCTAAACCAGTGATTGTCAAACTTATTTCTTTCACCGCTTATTTTGAAAATCAATTATATTTCAGAGCCCCCTAATTTTTATTCAGCCCTAAAACTTAAAAACCACAATTTCATTACTTTAATTAATTTCAATGCCCCCCATTTTTTTGAGCCTCTTATCACCCCCTTCTAAGTTTCAAACGCCTTCAAGGGGGTGTTATCGCCCACTTTGGGAAACACTGGCTTAGACAAAAGACGATGAGTAATCTTTATATTACAAGATGGCAAACGAACAAGCGGTCACATGAATTCGCCAAAACGGCGAAGTGACCACTACCCATAGACATTCACAATTACAGATACATTGCCTACCCTCAATTGACGAAGGAGACGTACAAAAAGAGAATATTTAACCTTCCTATGCATCTCCTCCTCCTATAAGAAAAGAGAAGTAAAACAAGTCCTGTGTGAGACAGAGATGAGAGTGTAGTTGAGGCGTGTCTTCTGTAAGGTCGTGCTATTTCACTGAGAGAGGACAATTCCTACAACTTATGTTGTTGTTCTTGAAGTCTAACAAAGTTATCTCTCACCTGTGGGCAGAGTGCCTCTATCTGAGCAGCAGCATGACGCACCATCTTCACACCATCTTCATTATTTGACATAGAACAGACTAAATTTGCAACCTGGAATATTTATATTTTTTAATATCATAGAAAAATGATTTCATCAGGATGAAAAAAATAGCTTAAAACATCCTCAGATACATCAGCTATCTTCCAGTCAAAGTTTTATTAAAATCTGTCTATCCGTTCTGGAGGTTAGTTGTAACAAACACAAACTTAGACAGATATTCAGATAGACATTAATTACACATTTCCTTAATCGAATTGTAAATTTCGCTAAAGTTGAAAAAAAACTTTCATTAAAGTACAGTCAGCTTCGTTCTCGGTGATGTATTATATCTTACTAATATTATAAATGTAAATGTTTAGATGTATGGATGGATGTTTGTTTGAAGATGTTTCCGGAACGACTCAACAGATCTTGATAAAATTTGTCACAGATATAAGACATAGTCTGAAAGAACACATAGTCTAATTATTAAGTTTTTTTTTTAATTCCACGCGGAAGGAGTCGTAAACAACATCTAGTCTTATATAAACTAACTTTTAACCGCGAATTCATCTGCGCATAATACAAAAAAAGATGAAAAATATTTCATATTCAAGACTAAATTTTAAATCTGTGCCTAATTTCAACAAGACATGTTGAACAATTGTAGAGTAGAAGTAAATAATATATTAATCAAACTTATCTTACAAAAACCAGACACATTTCTAGGATCAAATGTAATCTATGTATTCTTCCAGACTATGTTCTACATCTATACTAAATATCATCTAGATCCATGCGTCCATTCTGGAGATACCTTGTAACAAACATCCATACATCCGCATTTATAAACTAGCTTTTTCCCGCGACTCCGTCTGTGCAATAAATAGTCTGTGTTCTTTCAGACTATGACTGTTATCAAGATACTTTCAAACATCCATCCAATGGATGGATCCATACATCTAAAAATTCGCATTTATAATATTAGTAAGATGAAGGTGTGTAATGAGTGCTCCATATGAGGATACCAGTATCCAGCATCTGTTATCTCACCTCTACAAGTTTGTTGGCATGTTCAGTGAACACAATCGCATACTCCTCTACTTCTTTCTCATTGCCGTTACGTGCAGCCTCCATCAGCACCAGCAGAGGAACATTCGTCTCCAAGAAGCTGAATGTAGAAGATAAATTTTACCCTCTTTCCCTTCCCACCATTTTTGTTATTAGCAAATAATGGGAAGGGGAAGTACATTTGGCGAAAGAGGCTACGTGCCCTTGTCTATTAATTAAATGTTTATGGGCTATGGTCGCTTCGCTATTTTAGCGAATTTATGTGGCTATTTGCTCTTTTGCCATCTTTTGATATAAAAAAAACCTTTTGGTAGATTTTATATCTGATAATGAAATTAAATGAAAAAAAAAATGGAAATGATAATGAAATGAAAATGAAACGGAAATGAAATGAAAATGAAATGAAATGAAAATAAATGAAATGAAAATGAAATGAAATGAAAATGAAATGAAATGAAAATGAATGAATAAACTGAAGGGGGTTTTAGTGAGTCAAGTCTCACATAACTGTCTTTCCCCAGTAGGGCATCGAAACTCGGTTCAATTT
The DNA here is from genome assembly GCF_912999745.1 of Papilio machaon. NCBI lineage: Eukaryota > Metazoa > Arthropoda > Insecta > Lepidoptera > Papilionidae > Papilio > Papilio machaon. The sequence goes on from NC_060014.1 coordinate 3,668,907, forward strand.
TGAAAACCCGGGTTTTCGGGTCTAAGAGTATCAAAACCCGGGTAGACCGGTTTTTTCGAGCATTTCGATCTTTCCATTGTAATTTTTTAAAATACACTAATCTGCGTTTATATATCGATTTCCTACAATGAATACAAAATATAAAGGAAAATAAAATGTCAATTTCTCGCAGGTTTTGGTCTGGCGCTGGCAAATTTTCAAGAGGTATATAGGTATAGGTATATAAGAGGTATATATATACTTTTTTTTGGTTGTGCGTTTAATCAGATTAACAATTTCGTTTAGCCTTTCATCACCTGTTACGGCCGATAAAAAACAGTTTTATCTTCATTTTGAATGTTCTCAAAATATTTACCCGGATTAGTCAAGTACTGTAGTGTTGCTGCTTGAGTTAGTCTTCTTTTTGCGTATCGTTTGCTCAATGCAGTTGCCATTTTGTGACTTAGTGGTCATGGTCATTTCATCCATTTTCTTCAAAGCAAATTTTAGGGAAATCAGCTGTAAGTAAAGTTGCATCGCGTCGATATAGCGCCTCGACGACAGTTTTAATAACATCCAATATTTTATGGATCTCATCTATATTTTTCCAGTCATCATTAGTAAATGCAGTATCTGTTTTTAAAGCAATTAAAGCTTTTCTAATAGATATTTTCAATTTCAGAAACCGACCTAACATGGCAGAAATGCTACTCCAGCGCGTTTTCCCATCTAATAGCAGGGAGTACTCCTGTCCTAATCAGCTCTGGCATGTTTTTGAAGGACGTCATCGTTTTTTGTCGATTTTTTGAAGATTTTTACCACTATTCGTACTTTTGATAGCAGTTCGTTGTATCTAAAATATGGTGAACTGAAAGACCCCATAAACGTGGATTCATTATTAAATTCAACGCCATCCTCGTCATTGTCTGTAGAATTTGTGTCGTCGTTAAATTCTACAGTTCGCAGTCTTTGAGCCAATACTGATGAAGGTAAATCTTCATCCTCGTCAAGTTCGGCAAGCTGAGCGACGTTTTCCTCGAAGCCGGCATTGTGTTTGTACATTACATCCACAATTGCCAGCTGAACGGCATGAGCGATGCATAACTGATGGTATGACTTAAGGGACTTCCCTAATGCAACCACCCCCATATTCGTCCAACTTGGCCTAAATCAATTGTACGCACGAGGCTGCATTCAAGGACCTGTGAATTCGTATGAGACCTAGATTTCGAAAACTGCTATCCCTTGCAAAATTTGGTGAATGTAAAGTGAGCCCTATATAAGTTCTATTTTTATTAGATGTCCATTCATCGAATGATATCGCACAATTGATAGGAACGTAGCAACGAAGCTACGTTTTACGTAATAATTAATAATTTATCAAAGCGTATTTTTATTACATTTACTTATTATTGCATTCGAAGTGGCTTAAACTTAATAAATTACAAAAACAAAAGTATTAAAAAAAAACCCGATAAACCCGAGTTTTAATAATCAAACCCGGGTTTTTTTGTAATCCTCAGAACCGGGAAAAACCGGGTTTTTTCGGTCCGGGTATACCCGGTCTCGATGCCCTATTCCCCAGAAGTCAGGGCATTTTTGAAAATTACCCCCCCCCAAACTCCAAAAAAAAGGCAACTTTTTTACTTATCAATATAAATCATCTCATTATAGTCTGATCATAAACAGTATATTTGTTACAAATAAGCCTAAATATTTTGTTGTCTCTATTGTCGTAGCCCCGCCCTCACCTGTCAGAGACGTGGTCGACGACCGCTTTGCGCAGTTGGCGACGCAAATCGCGCGTCTTACGACACATATGCTCGATAGCGCGCTCCAAACCTTCAGATTGTTCCGCTTTACCAGCCTGCAAAGGAAAATCAACCTTATTACTAAAGATATAGTGTTCTCTGTTCTATTTCATTCAAAATTTGATATCAAATTAAATGAAATTGAACCTAAATGCAATAGAGATATAGATCAATTTAGTATTTACTCACATTGGTCATGTATTCGTGTAACAACTCCTGCAGCGCTTGTCGTACTGCATTGCACTCCGCTACTATGCGCTCGCGCCGCTCATCTCTATACATACAACATTTACACTTCATAAGTCACTATCAAACTGGAGCCTAAGTCACAATCAAGCTGGAACCTAAGTCACTATCAAACTGGAGCCTAAGTCACTATCAAACTGGAGCCTAAGTCACTATCAACTGGAGTCTATGTCACTAATCACACTTTGAATTTCATTGCAAAAAAATCTATGAGATTATTTTCCTGAGAGGCGCTACTATCGCGTTTGATTCTGTCAGAAAATATTTAAATCCTACATAAACATAAATCTTACTAATGGATGGATGGATATTTGTTTGAATGTATCTCCGGAACGTCTCAACGGATCTAGATGAAATTTGTCACAGATGTAGAACATAGGCTGGAAGAACACATCATCACCAGCTCACAATAATTCCCTACTGAGGGTCTCAGAGTCTACCCTAAGTTAGAGTTGACTATGTCATAGTCAACCACAGTCAAGTGTAGTGACTTCACACATATCATTGAATTTCTTCACAGATATGTGCAGCATCACAATGTTTTACTTCACAGTAAGAACATCAGATAAATGTACATATGTAAATAGAAAAACACATTGGTACATGACGGGATTCGAACACAGGACCTGCAGATTGCAAGTCAAGTGCTTAACACCTGAGCCACTGACGCTCTGAAAGAACACATAGGATACTTATACAGCTAGCAATAATATGAAAGAAAAAAAACTTGAGAGGTGTGTTGGGACACCCGGATGGAACGAAGTTCCTTTCAATTAATTAGTGAAGGAACCAATGTTTATTCTATGAATAAAAAACTTAAGTCTTCACAAGAAGTACATTTTATTTCTATGAATTTTCGTTATATATTGTCCTGTCGTTGCCATTGTGATATAGCAAAAAGTGTCGTGACAACTTTTCGTAAGAATTTTTTCCGTCTAGCCCCCTTTCACAACGCGCTATAAGGAACTTCGTTTCAATAATACAAGACAACATTAGTGTGAGTTATATCCACCGGGTCAGATAAGTCTGTGTATGTATACCTGGTGCAGGAGCTGTCAGCCATGAGCGCAGCGCCGCTGATGATGGACTCGAGCCGCTCCTCCAGCGAGGGTCAGATAAGTCTGTGTATGTATACCTGGTGCAGGAGCTGTCAGCCATGAGCGCAGCGCCGCTGATGATGGACTCGAGCCGCTCCTCCAGCGAGGGTCAGATAAGTCTGTGTATGTATACCTGGTGCAGGAGCTGTCAGCCATGAGCGCAGCGCCGCTGATGATGGACTCCAGCCGCTCCTCCAGCGAGGGTCAGAGAACTCTGTGTATGTATACCTGGTGCAGGAGCTGTCAGCCATGAGCGCAGCGCCGCTGATGATGGACTCGAGCCGCTCCTCCAGCGAGGGTCGCGTGCGCAGCTCAGAGTACGCCAGCGGCTCCATCACCATGCGCTCCTGACATCACAACGAGAGACGGAACATATCAAATATACGTAAAAGAGACTACTGCACTCAGTATTTATAATACACTTCGTTACATGAGAGAAAAAGAAGATATAAAATATTAATGAGAGAAAGAGACATATTAAAGTCTCATTTCTCATATTAAATGTACACTAGAACTTATATATGTGTGTTTTTTTTTCAATAATATTTACTTACATCAAAATCATCAAGAGCTTGAGCCAGTTCTCCTGGACCTTCAATAGGAGGGCGGTTGTTGCCTAAAATGTATAACAAATAACTGATAACAATAAACACTAATGTTACAATATTTCTTGTTATCTTTGAAAAAAAAAAACAAAAACACACACAATTTTTTTTTTCAGTCGTAAACATTTGTTGGAAGTTGCAATTTTATGTAAGTTAAACACCGCGTAAGTACGTGACTGTACATAGTTCATACATTTTACTAATATTATGTTTGGATGTATGTTTGTTTGAATGTATCTTCAAAACGGCTGTATGGATATCGATGAAATGGAGCTCAGATAAAGAACACATAGGCTACTAGTATTTATAAAATTCCGCGCAAACGGAGTCGCGGACAACTAGTGTATTATTTTTATCATTTCTAACCTTAAATTTCATATCTACATTTAACACTAGCGGTCGCCTGCGACTCCGTACGCAAGGAAATAAAAAAAAAAACTTAATAAATAGTTTATGTATTTTCCAGACTATGTTCTACATCTGTGACAAATTACATCAAGATACGTTGCGCTGTTCTGAAGATACCTTCAAATATTCATCCATACATCCATACATTCTCAATTATAGTATTAGTAGGAAGGAAGATGAGAAAATTTAGATGGACGTATATTTATTTAAAATTATCTCCTAAACGACTCAACAGATCTAGATGAAATTTGTCACAGATGTAGAACATAATCTGGAAAAACACATAGGCTACTTATTAAGTTGTTTTTCTAATTCCGCGCAGACGCAGGTCAGCTATAACTAGAATAATTGTTAAATTTTATATACAGACCACCAGCAGGCAGGGGTCGTCCTTGTGCTACAGCTGATATTGTATCAACAGCGGAGCAAACAGCGCGCAATACAAAGTCCCTGTTAGCTTTAGCAGCGGCCAACTCCGGGTGACGTACATATACCTGACACGTACAACAACCTTGACTGTACTTTTTTAACATATGAGCTCAAACTTTTTGCTTAAATAACCATTTTAAGTCGCGAAATAACAGAACAAAAGTTTTTCATTTATAAAAAACTTGAGAGGTGTGTTGGGACACCCGGATGGAACGAAGTTCCTTTCTATTAATTAGTGAAGGAACCAATGTTTATTCTATGAATAAAAAACTTAAGTCTACACAAGAAGTACATTTTATTTCTATGAATTTTCGTTATATATTGTCACGTCGTTGCCATGGTGAAGTAGCGCTCATTCGTCGTTAACATACTTACTATAGCAAAAAGTGTCGTGACAACTTTTCGTAAGAATTTTTTCCGTCGAGCCCCCTTTCACAACGCGCGATAAGGAAGAACTTCGTTCCAATAATCAAATTATAATGAAATATTTAGTCTAAAGTCTTAGTTGAAAATGACTCTCGCTTTTAGAGGGTTTCTCGCTTATGAAAAGTTCAACTTAATTTTAATTATTAAGCTCAGGGTTACAAATATAAAAAAAAAATGTACAATTTCTAATAGTCTAACAGTTGTGGAGTATCTACGAAGCGTCAGTTTGAATCCATATTAAGTAATCACTGATGTTACTTCTTTTTCCTGCTGTGCTATACCTTAGAAGCGGTGAGAAGCATAGTTGAATGCTTCTTCAGCACAGCTCTGGCCGCTGCCAGCTCATCCTTCATCCTCGGTTCCTTCAGCTCCTTCTGTCGCTTGGCAGCTTGTGCAGCCAGCTCGTTGGCTGAGCGGCCAAACTGACGCGCTGATTCCACCAGCTCTGATTGTGATGATGCAGACTTCAACTTATCCAAGTCTGTTTCCACCTGTGTGTAGAATTAGTGCCATATTTAAATGGTTGTAAATTTATAAAAGAAAGTGGTGTTATTTACACTATTTATAACTCAAGATAGGTCGAACTGATTTAGGGGAGGTAGCTTAGAACTAGGAGATGGACATAGGAACTTTTTTTATTCCACGCGGACGGAGTCGCGGGTAAAAGTTAGTTTCAAAATAAAAAAATATCAGACCTAGCACAGTTTTAAAAAAAAAACCACACAAAACAAATCTGATAAAATTCAAAATAATATACAATCGAACATAGATAAGCGAGAATCTAAAGGGAGTCTTACCGGACTTTCTCGCTCATCGAGGTAGTCCGTCGGCCGAACTCTCGCTTATAAAAGTTTCTCGCTCCAATTCTCACTTATCCAGGTTCGACTGTAAACTAAAATAGACTCACAGCTCTCAGTTTTGCCAACAGCAGATGCACATCTACCATGTCGGCTAATATAAGCAGGCGAGTGACCGCCGACAGCAGCGCACGCGCAGCTCGCACCATCGCACTACGTACAGCTGACGCACACGGCTCCTCAGAGAACTCACGCGCAGCCAGGGACATGGCCGCACCTAGGTATGTATAACTGATCACAGGTATGTTCCACCAGAGATCCTAGAGCCCTACTTGACACTAGATAGTCAACGAAGTTTTCTTTGTGGGTAAAACCCCACATAATCCTAATCCTCTCACAGGAGCAGGGTATCTTTGTTAATATTTCCCCTTTTTTTACAAGGTGGCAAACGAGCAAGTGGCCACATGAATTCGCCGAAATGACGAAGCGACCGCTGCCCATAGACATTCACAATTACAGATGCGTTGCCTACACTCAATCGATGAAGGAGGAGACGCACAAAAAGAGAATATTTAACCTTCCTATGCATTCCTCCATCAACTCCACTTCCCCTTCCCATCCTTTCCTTATAAGAAAAGGGTTGGAAGACAAAGAGGACTAAGATTAGGCCTCCGGCACTCCTTTTTTTTTTTTCAATTATATTTCAGAGCCCCCTAATTTTTTCAGCCCTAAAACTTAAAAACCACAATTTCATTACTTTATTTAATTTCAATGCCCCCCATTTTTGGGTCCCTTATCTCCCGCTCCTAGGTTTCAAACGCCTCCAAGGGGGCGTTATCGCCCACTTTGGGAAACACTGACTTAGATGAAAGTATGGATGGATGTTTGTTACTAGATCCATGCAGCCATTCTGAATCAATGAAATTTGGTATAGATATAAACAGTCTGGAAGAACACATAGGCTAATAATTTAGTTTATTTATTTAACTAGAACAGAGTAACGGGCGACAGCAACACAGTAACATCATACTAACAAGGAACTAAATCAAGATATAACTTTAGCAAAAATCATCGTCTACTTTTAAACTAACCCAGTACCAACTCACCAGCTTTCCTGACCTCCTCCACCGCAGCAAGCATCTCCTGCGTGATCTCCGGATTCTCATATGCTATAGTCTGACCTCTTTCAATGAAGATCTCAGTCGCTCGCTCCACAGTCGCTACTAGAGCACTCGCACGCTTGGATTTCCCCGCTGGAAATTATGCAATGATACAGAAAGGGACATTGTTAAGAACTATAAAATAAAAAACTATTTGTTATTTAACAATAATACCAACTGACTGCAAATCTTACTAATATTATAAATGCAAATGTTTAAATGTTTGTTTAAAGGTATCTCCGGAACAGTTCAACAGATCTTGATGAAATTAGTCATAGATGTAGAACATAATCTAGAAGAACACATAGACTAGTTATTAAGTTTTTTTCATGCCGCGCGGAAGGAGTCACGAGCGACAACTAGTCTATAATACATAGGCGAATAATATTGGATGAATGGCACCACACTTTCAACAGACAAAAGGACAAACAGAAAGAAGAATTTTCTCCTTCCTAAACATTCCCTTCTCTGCCAAATCCACTTCCCCTCTCCATCACTTCCTTATAAGAAAAGAATAGGAAGGGAACATGGCCTAAAATTAGGCCTAGGACATGCACACTAGGCAGACAAAACGCAGAATTACTTCCTCTTCACACCTGACATCTGAGTGGACATGTAACTCAGGTCACTTGGTCAATATTTATTGAGGGTCTACCGCTGTTACTTACGTCTTTTTTTCTTAGCAGTCTTATCCTTGCTATTAACAAGGGTAGTCACTTGCAGTACAAGAGGCTCCAATGTACGCTCCACTGATGTTGTCCGAATCTCCAAATTCTTGGGATCCCACTTCAATGTTAGCTGCCCGGTTGTACCGTAAGGGTCTGTTAAAGCTGCCATTTCTGGAAGGTAGTGTGAGTATTTAAAAATATCACCATATCTGTTTATTTTGAGTATTAAAGGGTTAAAGTCATACATATGTAACCTACACATAGAGTTCTTTATATAAGATTTATATCTAATCAAGAGTTATTTTTCAGTGTTATTTTGTTCAGTAAAAATTGACTGTCACACTAGTTTACAACTAGAACAACTACAAGTTGTATTTTATGAGCATCTCTGAATGAGCACAAAATTTCCCGGCAGGATAGACTGAAAATACTGAGCCTACAGCCTATTGATATAAGTTTTTTGAGTTATTTATGTACTTTATATGTGGAGATTTTATATATCCATTATTTAAGATGACATTAAAGAAGTTTCCATTTTATTTAAATGACAACAGTTAGGATTTTTTTTTCTTTTTAACTGATTGAGACATTTTAAAATATGATTTAACATTGGATGTTTCTTAACAGTAACAAACTAAATGTTTATTTGTAATTATTAAAATTATTATTAATTAATTAAAATAATATTAAATCGTAGAATAACTTTATTTTAGTTGAAAACGTTGTTTTCTATAAAATCCTATAATTATTAACTAATTATGACAATTTTATTTGCAACATTATTAAATCATACTTCCTTATTGATAATAATATAGTAAATTATATATAACATAAGAAAATTATAGATCCACACAAGTTGTCTTATACGATAACAAGAGAAAGTATGAATCACGAAATTCTTTCAACAATCAATTAAACATACATCTTGTACTTAATTATAAATTAAAGTAAATCCTAAACTAAAAGGTAAAACAATAAAAACTTATCACATTTCCATATCTTCTGTTATAAAGAAAAAGAATTATAATAAAGAAACAAAAAGCCCCTTCATAAAGTACTGTTTTATTACTGCATACTTGACATCGTAAGAGACTTTATGTAGGTTCTTGAGGTATTTACCTTAATAAATCAATACTCCTTTCCAAATAAGCACAAATAAACAATTCGATCACTTAAATAAATGCTTTAATCACGATTATTCACTTTATTTCATAAAAAATAACACAGAAAGCAATAAAAACACTCAAACCGTATCAATAAGGTGTGTCAAAGTGTCATGTTGTTGCCAGTTTACAAAATTGGTAACAAGGTTAAGAAAATATTGCCAACATCTTATTATTTTTTCAACACAGGTTTTCTTTCTCCATATCAAAAAAATCTCCAGTAAATTTTACAATTAATTGAATAATTTAGCCTTTTACTACTCAATTTTAGTTTCTCTATGCACATCTTACCCGATAAAATGATTACCAGTAATTTAAATCAAAAGCATTATGTAAGAAAGGAATATCCAAATACATAAATAGTGGACGATATTATTATTTTGTTATTTTGTGAAAATCGTGGGATAAATTAAAACGATAAACTGTATAATATGCGCTATTTTGGCATAAAATTACTTATATGAGTCATCTTAAGTTACCTTACGTACAACTATATAAAATGAAACCTATCAATATTCTCGAGTCGAATACTTTAACTTGAAACACAAGCACATGAGTGTAAATATTGCAAAATTGCGAAGCGTACGGTAATTACAGATTAAACACAAGCGGAAAAACGACAGTAACATGGCAACACCAAAGGCGCAACTTTCCGAGAATGCGAGTAAACAAAATGGCGGTGGCTATAGTGTATTCAAACTAATTTACCCATGGACTCTAAGTACATGTAAAATTACTAACAAACACTACATCCGTTCAGGAATGAACTATGCAAATAATTTTATCCTGTATTTGCGAAGCAAATTGATGTTTCTCACAGAAATATGTCTGGTTCTGTTGCAAAACGGGACTAGTCTTTGTTGTTTAAATTTTCAAGTAATTGATTGTAATAATAATACTTGTGACTAATTTATTTATTTATTTATATCTAATAATATGCCTAGTCAGATTGTAACCTGAAAAATTCATAATCGACCGATGACATATCTTTTTGATATAATTTCCGATTTCATTTTCACTTCACTTCGACCTGGATTGAGAGATTGTGACAACTCATCAAGTATTTTTAAGATGAATAATTAAAAATTAAAAGATTATTAATAATTAAGACTTTAATTTTAACAACTTAAATCTTCTGGTTTTTCAGTATTTCTAATATGTCGCTAGATGGCACTGTCACAAAACGTGTGCGGTCCATATCAATCTAATCGGAAACACAGGCCAACAAAATCGAAGAAAAAATAAAACAAAAAACCTATAAAATATGTCGTAAAATTGCGATAAAGTACGTTTTTAATATTCATCATTACGTTTATGTGATTTGACCGTTGTTGCTATTCATCAGATGCTTCTCTGCAAGCGAAACAAAAACCAAACTAGAATTTTAAAGTAACAAATTTAAAGTAAAGTGAAAACAGTGATTTAAAGATGCTAAGATTCCCAATATACAGGGGAAATCTGTTTACCAACACTGAGAGATAAATATTTTTAAATGGCAACACGACTGGTCAGAATAATAAAAAACTTGAGAAGTGTGTTGGGACACCCGGATGGAACGAAGTTCCTTTCGATTAATTAGTGAAGGAACCAATGTTTATTCTATGCATAAAAAACTTAAGTCTTCACAAGAAGTACATTTTATTTCTATGAATTTTCGTTATATATTGTCACGTCGTTGCCATGGTGATATAGCAAAAAGTGTCGTGACAACTTTTCGTAAGAATTTTTTCCGTCTAGCCCCCTTTCACAACGCGCGATAAGGAACTTCGTTCCAAAAAAAAAAAGATTTAAATAAAGTAGTGCGTTTTATCAGCTCCAAATCTTTATTTGATAAAATTTAATTAACTAAATTATTAATACGTACTTTAAAAAACAAATAGTGTATATTTAGTTCTTTTAGGTTATATTTTTACTCGAAAACTAGAAAGGGACAGAAAGCTATAATTTATATTACGTCATTGAACGTGATTTTCGACCTTTATAATATTCGTATACCTCAGTGAACACCAAAGTAGGGAAGATATTACCAAGTCTCTCGATAAAATGTCGAACGTTTTTGAATAACTTCATTGAAATCTTATTGGAACGAAGTTCCTTATCGCGCGTTGTGAAAGGGGGCTAGACGGAAAAAATTCTTACGAAAAGTTGTCACGACACTTTTTGCTATAGTAAGTATGTTAACGACGAATGAGCGCTACTTCACCATGGCAACCACGTGACAATATATAACGAAAATTCATAGAAATAAAATGTACTTCTTGTGAAGACTTAAGTTTTTTATTCATAGAATAAACATTGGTTCCTTCACTATTTAATTGAAAGGAACTTCGTTCCATCCGGGTGTCCATTGACACCTCTCAAGTTTTATTGTATTTATAAAATCCCATATCATTCTGTTGTAGATTCATGGATAGAATTAAACCGTGGTATTTTAGACCTATTTGATTTTGGTTGATAGGGGTGGTGAGATCAGGATATGTCCCAAAGAATTCATCATCATCATCATCATCAACCTGCCCTTATCCCTATGGAGGGTCGGCACAGTATGTACTACTCCTCCATACATCTCTATCAGCCGTCATATCTGAATTCGTTGGCCAATAAACAATGATGGTAGATATGTGACACAAGATAAGTATGTCAATAAAATAACTGACCTTGAAGATTTTGTCGTTGAAAAACATAGTAAGATTAGATCTGAATAAATTATTTATCTTTTTACCAATGTAATTGCTACATATAGAGATATGGCAGGTATATAAAAAAATGTAAGATTGAATTTGGATGACTTCGCATAACCTTATACGTACAACCTTACTAATATTATAAACTAGTTTTTACCCGCGACTCCGTCCGCGCGGAAAAAAAAAATAGAAAACGGGGTAAAAATTATCCTATGTCCTTTTCCTGGTTCTAAACTACCTGCCCACCAATTTTCAGTCAAATCCATTCAGCCGTTCTTGAGTTATAAATAGTGTAACTAACACGACTTTCTTTTATATATATACTAGTTTTTACCCGCGACTCCGTCCTGGAATCCGCGCGGAATAAAAAATAGAAAACGGGGTAAAAATTATCCTATGTCCGTTTCCTGGTTCTAAGATACCTGCCCACCAATTTTCAGTCAAATCGATTCAGCCGTTCTTGAGTTATAAATAGCGTAACTAACACGACTTTCTTTTATATATTAGGTCCTTACATATGAAATTGGCGTTTTGTATGGGAGGAACAAAAAGTCGAATATTTTTTAATATAATATATTTAATTAATCAAAGTATGAACCATTATTTTCTATGCACTTTTGCCATCTCATAGGTAGTTCATTGATCCCCTTACTAAAAAAACCAGTCGGACGGGAATCAATAAAATCTTTGAAGGCGATATGGACTGCCCCATCGGAGTTGAAATTTTTCCCTTGCAAGAAGTTATCCAAATTTCGAAAAAAATGGTAATCTGTTGGAGCAAGGTCCGGGGAGTACGGAGGATGTCTTAGACTTTTCAATTGAAGCTCTTCTAATTTAGTAGCCGTCTGTTGCGCAGTGTGTGGTCTAGCGTTGTCGTGAAGCAGCAGTGGCGTGGAGCGATTGACCAGCCTAGGTTGTTTAGCCGCTAGCTTTTCCATCATGGTTTGCAATTGCTGACAATAGACATCAGCCGTAATAGTCTGGCCAGATTTGAGAAAACTGTAATGAACAATACCGGCACTAGTCCACCAAACGCTTACAAGTAACTTTTTTGGGGTTAATTTTCGCTTGGGGCAGGATTTGGCTGGCTGGCCAGGATCCAACCATTGCGCTGAGCGCTTCCGATTATCGTAAAGAACCCATTTTTCATCACAGGTAATGATTCGGTTTAAAATACCTTCATTATTGTGCCGGTTTAGTAATGTAACGCAACGGTCGACGCGCGTTTGCCGGTTTGCTTCAGTCAATTCGTGAGGTACCCACCTTTCAAGCTTTTTAATCTTCCCAATTTGCTTCAAGTGAATTAAAACAGTTTTATCACTAACATCGCAGCCTGCAGCTAACTCGGACGTGGTTTGCGATGGATCCGCTTCCACAATAGCCTTCAACTCTTCATTATCAACTTGAGTCTCAGGCCGTCCACGGGGCTTGTTCTGCAGATCGAAATTTCCAGAACGAAAACGTTGGAACCAAAAACGAACTGTGTTTTCTTTTGCAACACGACCGCCATACACATTATTCACCCTTCGAGTCGTTTCCGCAGCACTAGTGCCACGGCGGAACTCGTACTCGCAAATAATGCGATATTTTAAGTTTTCCATTTTGTAAAATGAGTGACGCAAACAGAAAAAAAAACAGAAGAAAAAAAACAAATGAATGACGGTCATCGAACCACAAATACATGAGTCTATAGCTGTACAAATTTGAATTTGGAATTCCTTACCAAAGAGGAGATATTCGTGATTAAAGTGGCCAGTACGAAAAACGCCAATTTCATATGTAAGGACCTAATATATAAGATAGATAAAGATTTTTGGAATGGATGGATGTTTGTTAGAAGGTATCTGCAGAACGGCTGAACGGATCTCGATGAAATTTGGCATAGATGTAGAGTAGAACTCTGGAAGAACACACAGGCTAATTTGGTTTAATTCCACGCGGACGGAGCCACGGGTGACAGCCTGTATGTAACTACTAGGAAGAAAATGTTTTATTGAAATAATTCTATCCTCAATAATAACGACCTGAACATAACTAATAATAGCCTCAAAATGACACAATAGAGAGTAAAGCGTAACATTTACAAGAGCCTCTTTTTAGGCTAATTTGTTAGTTGAAAGTCAGAACTACCGTTTTTAAATGCTTTATCTTTTTTTAACGCCGCTATGGATAAAAATACAAGATGTAAAGGATTAAGAGATTAAAAATAAAAGATACTTAGTAATTAAGGAGATAATAATTTTTGTGTAATGATGTGAAAAACTAATTTTGTTATACTTTTTATTTAAGAGGCTAAAAAAATCGATTACGAACCAAAGGCGCGTTTAAGTGATCACCGACGTCCATAGACTTTAGACATAGACAACACCCGGGTAACTTTTTTTTAAGCTATGAAAATAGAGGCACAGATCACTGAAATGATAAATTTTCTTACGATTAAATCTTTTAATAGACAACGAGTGATGTTTCTCGAATTAACAGCTTTTAACAGCAGAATGCATTCTTATATTTAAATGTGAAATATCCAATTAGATTGAATTAAATTGTTATCCACATTCAAAAGAGATATTCATTAGAGTTACGATTGGACGTAGATACATAAGAAAATTTAGTCCACCAACTTTGAAAAGTAAGAGTTTCTCGATTCGTCTTTGTAAATACCTCATATAGTAATAATAGATAACAGTACTGTTAAAAAAAGCTTGTAGCTATATCATTTATTTCATAATATAGGATTCTACAATACAATGACATCAGGTAGTTGTGAGCCCAAATATTGGTAGTAAGAAATTCTCACAGTTTGAAAGTCCAGATGTGGTCGATATTGTTAAATTGCTGTTATTAAATATTTAGTACATTTCTAAAATTATTTAGATACAAAAACAAGCTATTCTTATGTTGATCATAAAAATCTACTAGTCTTCTAGTTATTTAAAAAAAAATGGGACCCATCTGCAAGCACTTCCTTTCGATTAAAATAATTTTTATCAAAATCGGACCACCAGGGGCGGAGTTTCGCGGTAACACACATAGAAAAAAATACAGTCGAATTAATAACCTCCTTCTTTTTGAAGTGGGCTTAAAATTCACAAGAATGAAAGATACCTTTATATATTTTCAAGACAATAAAATTACAAAACAATGAAAATCTTCTTTTCAATGAAACCATAAGTATAACAAATGTTGAGTCAAAAAACAGCAAAATAACCTAAATTTTATTAAGATTATAAATCCGATGGATGGATATTTGTTTGCAGATATCTCCGGAACGGCTCAACAGATCTTGATAAAATTTGTCACAGATGTAGAACATAGTTTGGAAGTTTTCTATTTTTTTTTATTCCGCGCGGACGGAGTCGCGGGTAAAAGCTAGTTTATAATATTAGTAAGAAGTGAATAATACAATGGATTGACTATGAAAAATAGTCACGCATACCCTGAATAAAAATAACAACTAACAAAAGCAGGTTGTCCAATTGACATAATGTAAAGGTTAAAATATATTGATCTTTGGGGTATTAGGTTGCTTTCCCAACCCACGGGGTGGGCGTATTACCTGGTTTTTTCATCATAAAATGTTCATTTTGCAATTTTTACATGTGTAAGCATCGATTATGGGTATCCCCTATGGGTTGGCTTTGAAGTTAATAGAAAAAATTACTAATAACTTACAGTCTTAGCGTTGATAAATTCCTTAATTCTGTTTAACAATAACGAGAAACAACAGACAATCTGAATGATTACCTTTTTTAAGAGAGGAAGGAAATCTTCAAAAGATACACTGCTTTAAGAAGGGAAAACAAGGAAATGTGACACTAGACTCAATAAGACCCTCTCATGGCCATTCAGTGCGACTGGAACAATATACATTATTCGAGATAGGCAAAAAATAATAATAAGTAGATTTGAAATGTGTTAAATATATTTTAACCAGCTTTTACCCGCGACTCCGTCCGCGCGGAATAAAAAATAGAAAACGGGGTAAAAATTATCCTATGTCCGTTTCCTGGTTCTAAGCTACCTGCCCACCAATTTTCAGTCAAATCGATTCAGCCGTTCTTGAGTTATAAATAGTGTAACTAACACGACTTTCTTTTATATATATAGATTTGTAAATGTGTAATTAAGGCAATAAAACTTTTATAAATTCCTAAAACACTACATAGATAATATAAAATACAGAGAAAATTTCTTTGTGCGGTGCATCTTCGCTTGTTTGGAAAACCTTTATCATATAAAAAACTTCAAGAAAAATTTAGTATAACTACACTTAAAAATAGAAGGCAACAAATAGATGCTACTATATTGTACAACATATGTAATGCTAAGTATAACTGCCCTGCCTTGTTGGCAGAAATTCGTTTCAGAACCCCCGCTAGACGAACGCGATCGACGGCGTTACTGGACACAGTTTCGTGCTCCACTAACGCCGGCGAGCGAGCTCCTCTACAAAGAATATGTAAATCATATAATATAAAATTTGGTTCTACAAACCTTTTCGGCAACAGCTTATATAAATTTAAAAAAGAAATAAATGCTATTGTGGGCTAAGATAAATGTATATATGTGTAACGTAGGTATACTTACAATTCAATTTATTACTATCTGTAATGGGCTTATGACACTTAGTAGTAAGGTTAAGTAATTAAGTATATACTATTAAATTAAGTAGTTAAATTACCCTTGCATCTTATACACTTGTAAATATATAATTTACTGTTTTCATCGTAACGTGGCTTTGTTACCGGGCAGAATATGTTTGATTGGACTGTTTACATATTATTATTACTTGTCACTTTACACTTACTATGTAATCTTACTTTTTTGTAGCTTCTTTTATAATTATGTATGTCTCAGTGAGAATATTTTAGGATATAAGTTTTTATGTACTTATATATTAGATAGTACGCATGTAACTATAACATAAACTTGTGTCTGTTAATTCTCCGAATAAATAAATAAATAAATAAATAAATAAATGGATAATTTGCAAAATGTCTACAATGTGATAAAAAGACGACCGATTCACTAATAAGTACCGTATAATAAAATTAAGCATATTATAAAATCAGTCTTGGCAACGGACCGGTTTCGGAACGAACTGCGCCAAAATGGCGGACACGCTTCCCGCCAAAATCAGCTGTTCGCAACGTGAGAGAATGCATCTTATTTGAAAATTTCGCTTGTTAAATGCAAATAAAAAAATACTTCTCCTTTTCTATTGTTAACTATACAAGTTTTAAGTGACAATGGCAATTATCAGTAAGTATTTGTTGTAATTTCTATGACCGGTTGACGTTCGGAGGCCCGATTTGGCGGGAATCAGCTGTGACAAGCAAACACGTTCGACTGGTGGCCGTACCATGAAACTCACCTTATCTTAAATGTCTTCGTTACTAAGGAATAAAAATAAACAATGAGTATTAGAAATCCTTGCCTTAGATCATTTATTCGATTTTTTTGTTGATACAAATCTACTGCAAAACGATTATTTGACTTGTAATACAATTTTAAATAATAAAACTGATTTAGTTTGGCGTAATCTTTATTAACTGAAATTATAGCGAATTGAATGTTTTTATTACACGTTTATTATACGATTCACTTTATATTAGACTTATTTTTTATCTGATTTGAGCAAAAGATTCATGATAAAAATGATTTCTTTAGTGTTATGGAAAAACGATAAATGAGCGATGCGTTGCGAAGTTAGTACATTGGTAGAGGGGCGCCTCAGCCGGGCAAATCAGCTGACCAGAGAGATGTTTTTTGTGAATGTTTTTTTATTCGCTCATTATTATGGAGGAACAGGTTTGCTTTAATGCACCGCATTCCTTTATTTTGGTACGTTTTCTGGGAACAAGGAGTGTAGGAGGCGAACGTTTTTTTCAAATGCGACCTTTAGTCGTGCAGGTAGGTTTGAACGAACAATTGTTCGATGCAAAGGATCTGGACCCATGGCCATGGCGCCTGTAAATGTGATTGTCTGGTCGCGCCTCGAGGCCTTCATCGATTATAAACTTCGATCACACGAAGCCATCCCGACTTTTATCATTCCTTAATAGTTTTTGAGAAAAGTCCAGTACATAACATAATCATTAGACTAGTTGGTAGCCAGTATTATATTGTTTTCTCTATTTTGTCAAAAATAATGACAGGGATGACTATATGTTTTATAGAATTTGGTCTTAAAAACTTACGGTAAGTACTTCCTCTTAGTAACTATTTACCTAAAGTATTGAAAAACATTTATAAATTCTCGCCAAAGGAGTGAAAAATCACAAGTAGTTATTTATAATGTAAGAAGTTGTTGTACATAGTTAGAAAGCCATATAAATTACAGTTTAAAACGCATTCCCATATAAAGAAAAGAAGCAAAGTAATGCGGAATGTCCTTCCAAGGACATAACTACATGTGACGTATAGACTAGACTTTTGTTTTTTTGTAGAGGGCAGTGTCGTTGGCTGGCTGAACAAGTGAGTTACCTTTGCCTAAGTATTTGAGCAGAAACGAAACTGTCATTCTTAACGAAATTACATTCAAAAATAAAAACTTCGTAGTTTAGAATTTCTTGGAAGATATATAATTTTATTTTCATTTAAAATTAATAATAATGGAGGCAGTTAATTATATACAAATTTTTACATTTCTAATAGAGACTGGTAATACGGAACATCTATTAGTAGGTCATACACCTTTTAAAGTTATTTGTTGCTACCCAATATTTCAACATACATAATTTTAGGAATTTATTTAATTCAATCGATTTGATTTTTTTTATTTTGTGATCTTACATAGAACCTTTTTAGCAAAACTCTATACGACAACATTTTTCTTCATTCAATTATTTATTATTTATTATTATTTATTTATTTATTTACAACACAATAAAAACCTAAAATAGAACTATGTCCCTAATGAATAACAAAATGCTGTTGATTTTTAACTATCGTTACAAATTGAATAAGAAGGAAGGTAATAATGTCTTATAGATGATACTAGAAAAATCACCTAATTTAAAAAGGCTCTTTTTACAAAGAAAATAGCAGTAACTAAATTAAAAAGTTTCTCTGATGTTCTGGACGATTTCTTTTTGAAATTTTTGCAATGATCTTGTCAAACTGGTAGCGAGCGACTGGCATAACGACGAAAGAACAAAATGTTGGCGACGCGTGCCTGTGTACAAAACTCTGTGACATTGTATTGCGTAAGTTGCTTAAAGACTAAATCGCCGGGAATCGGAGATTCATGTAACCTTGTGTACAAAGGATCCTAACTTGTACTCTTCAGTTTTTACTGAACAGACCGACTGTTAACTTAAGACCGTGCACTTGCAAATGAAAGTTTTTAAGTAGCTTAACCGTGGGTTTCTGAGACCAAACATAAGGTTGTGTTTGTGTTATCAAAGATGACGATATGTTTTATAAAGATATTTTGGTCTCAGAAACCCACCGTTAGTCCTTTTAAAATATATTTAACTTATATTTATTCTGTGTCTTAAAATTCAAATTAAGAACAAAAACTTAAAAAGAAAAGAATTCTTTTTTGCATATAATTTAAAATTCTACGCGAATGTTGACAGCTATAAAAATTGTATCTTGACGTGCTCCACACCTTAATTAAGAAAAAAAATAACTTACGCGTACAAGGATATGTTTTTTTTTTATAATTATACAATCGATTATGGTTTAAGGGATTTCAAAAAACCTTCACGAAGCATTGAATTGTAATAAAAGAGAGAAAAAAAAGTCAAAAATTGGATTAAATGTTAGGATTCAATTTAAGTACTGTAATCAATTTAAACAATAACTATCAAAACCAATAATTGCGGTTTACAAAACGTAAAACGAGTTATTTTTTTATTGAACTCGCATTACATAATCTATATCCACGTCACCTGTCAGATAAGAATTTAATACAATTAAAATTGAACTTAAACACACATACAATAAGATGAATATTGCCTTGACATTGCAATCGTGCAATAATGAAGTTTTCCCTCGCTTTTTCACGGGGTCATTGTCGGTCAAGAAACAGGTATTCTAACACAAATTAATTGATTTTATATCTTATTTCATAGTAATAAAGTTGAAATTTAAATCGCAACAAAAAATTCTCACGATACACATTATAATGCCACGAAAAGGACTATAGAGTTTGTTATTGCAAAAACGATTTTATACCTGTGCAATAAGAATAAAAATTGCATGTGTCGGTGTTAAATCATTTCGCGCGCTTTTTCAATGAACGATAAACACGTGGTTTATGGTGAACGTCTTATAAGTTAGTCATTAATTTGTCCGTACTCATTATAGTTTATTAGTTTTAATTTAAATAATTAGAGAGATTCATTCAAGATGCGTGGATTAACATTTGTATACATTTTATAAATTTCTTGATAAACATTATACGACACAGCAGCCGTAATAGCCGTGTGTGAGGCAATACATAAGCGATGAGGTTCGCCAGGACCGCGACAAATGGAAGTGAATGGTCCCTGTCTACCCCTCTTAGTTACGGGCTTGAGTTATATTATGCTATTATATATGTTATTTATACCGTTTAAGTACAGTCTGTTAATTCAGGATAAAATTGTTTCTTGTGTTAAAATTATTAAAAAATAGTTTCAGTAATGCAAATAAAAAATAGATTGTATTTTACGCAAATTTAATGTTTTTCTTATTGCAGAAGAGGTAATTTATATATCAGATTCAATTTCTCTTTATTATTATCAACGTGTTCATAACTAATGATTAACAATTTTCAACTAAGATGTAATAAGACCAAGTCAGAAATAAGAGTCATCAAAACCGCAATGGAACATAATGGCCTAGTCAACCTTATCTTGGGTAAGCTCAGAGCACCTCAGTTGGGATATATTTGAGCTAACAATGATTTAATTATAAATAAGGTTAGATTGGTATAAGTCATAAAGCAATTTATATTTTTAATTTTGGATATACCGGAAATAAAACTTTTTGTAACTGACTTTATGGTTAACCAGCCATTTTTATTTCACTCAAAGCTCAGCGGTTGTTACACTTGTACATCGAATCCGGAAAAGCAGGCGACCACTTTTTGCTTGCGTAAGGCGTGATGAGTGGACCGTATAACCTTTTTAGTTTGTAAAATAACGATCCTGGCTGTAAACACGATTCCCGCAAAGAAAGAATCGTTGAACGACCGTACGTACACTGATTTAATTAAGATTAATAAAAAGTTAAATATTGGTTATGGTACGAATCCTTGACATACAGACTTCAAAGTAATTTAGCAAGCATTACCATCACAGACATCTGGCACATAAAGAAAAATAAAGCTGAATAAAGAACAAAAACAAAAAAAAGTTTTGATCCCACTCTTTTCTGAAACAAACGTATTTGTACTTGACGTCGTTATTCTTTTTCTTTACACAGAGGATCTAAATATTCTTCTTTTGTTAAAAAATTGTACTGTCATTGAAAACAGTTACTCTCTTGTAGATTTTATCTAAAATTTTAATAAAGATCATAACCTCAACAATATTTAGAGATAAAATACTTCCATTTAAAATGGTTAATTGTATTCAGTCACGTTTATTTGATATTTGATATTTAAAGACTATAAAATAAAGTATTACTATGTTTATGACAACTTTGCTGGCCTGGTGGTCAAAAATGAAAATAAAATTGCAGTATTGTTTTATGTGTTAATTTCAATGCTCATATTGAAGCAAGAAGTTTCTATACGTGTCAATAATCTTCACGTATTTCTGTAGTATTTGCTTCTTTCTAAATATCTTAATAGACGATGTCCAAATCAGTCGAAATCCAAACAAATGTCGCTCGCAGGCGCTAACAGAAACCTCCGTTGCTCGTTCGCATTCGTTGTTGTGTTTCGTTTACTAAAACTGTACCATTTCACTCATGCCGACGACTGGACAGTACAAAATTACATTTACCACTATAAAACTCACAGAATAACCTTATTTCATACTAAAACAAGACTGTTAAGGTTATAATTTAAGTTTGACAACTCAAACGAGTTGTCAAAAATGCAAATTCTAGTTTTCTAGATAGATAAATCAAAGTGATTCAAAAAGAGGTCTTATTGCGTTGAAGATAAGGTTTTAATGACGTTTGTCTTTGGTGCGAGCATTATTGTGGTTGGTTGCGCGGCGGGAGTCGTCTGGAGCTGCATAACATTCCAGATTTAAAAGTTAACGCCCGCACAACGGTATCGCAACGGACGCGTCGAATTCGCGCGCTTTTACTCTTACAGCCACCACAGAGGCATTGATTGATAATTTTTTTTCTTAATAAACAGAAATAAAATTATAAAAGCGAGTTAAATAACTAATTTATTAAAAGGCGTATTTTTATGAATTTAAGAATAATAGGTTAATAAACATTCAAAATAAAGACATTTAGTATAATTCAGCACAAAATTAGGTTCAGTTCGCTAGAAAGAAATAAACTAGTCTGTTTCACTTACAGTTAAATGTTTAAATGTAAAAAAAAACATCAATTCAAACACCAATTGTTAAACGCTATCCAACCGCTCACGCTCGTAAATATAAGAAAAAAAACCAACAAAAGGATTGACCATAGTCAAGTGTAGGAAATCTTGGAAGCATCGAAAGCAAAATTTCAAAGCCGTTAGTCGTAAAATCCTCGGTACGAAGCCGTTTCCTGCCAACGGCTGGCTGAAGATATAAATAGCCTTTGTCTCCTATATCGACACATTGTTACAGATTATATAGGTAAGTGTGATGTCACTTGACGTGGCGGGAAAACTGACATGTAAAATAAAAAGATTTAATTTATTTTTTTCTTTACTTAATTATTTCTGTTATAAATTGTAATATGTAATCTAATCCAACATAAATATAGTTTTCTTACACTGTTAAATGTTTATAAACAAAACAAAACGATGGCTACATCTGTATCCGTTGTTGTTACGAACAGAAATAACTCAATAGGATAATGTTTACGTCAACGAAATCTTTACAAAAGAATTTAGTTAGATATAATCAGTAAAGTTCCTCTACCATTGACCTTTAGGGGTAGAACAAAATCGAAAATTTGTTCATACGTTAAAAATGTCCATTTAATATAATAAAATTAAAGCTGTCATAAAGTTGCATTGTTCTGATTTTATTATTCTTTTTGTGTTAATTTTTTTTTAATTAATTAACCTAGGCTCATTCTTGTGAGAAGTTTTTTTTAACAAACGGATTCCGTGTCGTAATCTTCTTTAAATGCTTATTTACAGCTAAACTCGTCTGAATTATTTCGTAATTTCAGTATGTTCAACTAATTTTAAGAAAGAATATTTTTCATTGACAATAACCACACCAGTTATCCCATACAAACTGAAGTTTAGTGTATCGCAAAGAATATGTTTACATTTCCTAGAAAGGTTCGAAATTTATATTTACCTTTGCCGCGCGGGCGCCATTATTAAAAAAAAAATCTTATCTGTCAAGTGCAGACAAACATGGCCGTTTCCCGTATTCCGGCGGAATCGATTATCAAACGTCAAAGATATCAACTCGAGTGCCGATTTAATGTAAACAATAAACATAAATGAATTATGGCCAACAATTTTACGTAACAACGTGTCAAGATTTCACACGATATTGTAGTCTTCGTATTTTTAATTTGCAGTTAAACAAGCTTTAGTTTTACACAAAAAAAAACAAACTAATATCTTTTTAAAAGTTTACAATAAAATAAGCAGATTAACTCATCTATCCTTTAAAAAGCAAAATTACTGAAAACTGTGAAAGAAAAAAGAAACAATCCCGACAACCATGTATATTGTATAACAAAGCTACTAAGTAAAAACACCTTAATTTTTATTGCCCTTTCCTTTGAACATAAAGAACCCAATTGAGGAGCTAAGTTTCCCGCCGAAACCGCGTCAGTTTGACAGCGGCCGGCAACGCGGAGTGACCGTTATGTTATCGGTGACGTCACGGATATCGGACGAACGCGATAAGAAAGTTGTAAAAAACACCTCGCGCTTCCACGTGCCGAGAGTGCTATGACCATTTATAAACTAGTCTTTTTCTATGAGGAATCAACCAATCGCCTAACTTCTGTAAAGGAAAAAGCACTCGCTCTATTCAGATATAAAGAACTACGATTTTTCTTATCAATGTGCAACTTCTCACGAAATATTAACAGTGGTAGACGCCAGCAAAAACAACAACTGTTGCACGAATTGTTCGGCTCTCCCGGTGAAATACCACGACCATACAGAAGACAGATGTGAAGTGGAAGTAATTCCGCGATTTTGTCTCATGAGTGTGGTGCCGGAAGCCTTATTTTAGTCCTCTTTCCCTTCCCACCCTTTTCTTATAAGGAAAGGATGGGAAGGGGGAGGTGGATTTAATGGAGGAGGAGATGCATAGGAAGGTTAAATATTCTATTTTTGTGCGTCTCCTCCTTCGTCGATTGAGAGTAGGCAACGCATCTGCAATTGCGAATGTCTATGTGCAGCAGTCGCTTCTCAATTGCGGCCAATTCATGTGGCCGCTTGCTTGTTTGCCACCTTGTAATATTAAAAAAAAAAATGTGTTTTAACAGTAGGGAATCTCGTTTGTTTACTAAACTCAAATGCCTGATAAGAAATGTTTCGTCTCAAGTATAACATGTTACCAAATAAGGCAAAACATACGAGTTTAAAAACAAATCGTTGGAAGTCAACACAATGTCTATGACATCGCATGGGAACCGGAAATAGCGTACATACTGCATGCCCATACAATACTGTACTGGTAATAGGGTGTACCAACATACATCTAAATTCAGGACAAATTGTAAAGATTTTGTATGAACATAACGTGAAGTCTGACAAATAGTATTTGAAATTGAATTTCTTATTTAGTACTGTTATAAAAATTAATTTATGTTATTTTTATAGTTGATAATAAGATTACTGTTAGCAGCGAGAATAATTAACCCTCAAAGTATAAATAATAATTCAAACGATTATTTTTTTAAAACTAAATCATGGTCACCCTATCAACACTTTACACGGCCACGCGCACCATAACGTGTCGTATCAATTAATATAATTGTTAAACTTGTCATAGTGTTAAGATTAATTGCTTTCTATAATTATACATTAATATTACTTAATATTTATAAAATAAATTGTTTTATTTCTTCCTTCAAATTACTGATTGATGTAGGATAAGAAGCAGAAAGAACCTTTATCTTTTAAGCAGTTTTGTTCTTCAAATTAAGCGCCTAATAATCGCGGTGTGTTACCCGAAGAATTTCAAATACACCTTTCATTTTCTTTGACAAAATAGAGACAGCAATACAAGTCAATACAGAACTTGGTACAGTCGAAACACATTTTAAAATAGTTGTATTAATTCGCGATCGAAAATGAATTACATTTGAATGTAAAAAAAGAGCAGAAAAACATATTTTAATTTCAAATTAGCTGTCGCGTTAACACTAGTAAGCGCACTACTAGTAGTTTAAGGTAAACCTACACACAAAACCTACCATTAAAAGTTCCATCAAAATTGGTCCAGCCGTTCCAAACACCAAGAACAAACGCGGATTTGTGAAGAGACAGATTTTTTAAATTGACTAAATTTTATTTATATGTGTTGATTAAGATTAAGATGTAAATTTAAAAAAACTTGAGAGGTGTCAAGGGACACCCGGACGGAACGAAGTTCCTTTCAATTAATTAGTGAAGGAACCAATGTTTATTCTATAAATAAAAAACTTAAGTCTTCACAAGAAGTACATTTTATTTCTATGAATTTTCGTTATATATTGTCACGTCGTTGCCATGGTGAAGTAGCGCTCATTCGTCGTTAACATACTTACTATAGCAAAAAGTGTCGTGACAACTTTTCGTAAGAATTTTTTCCGTCTAGGCCCCTTTCACAACGCGCGATAAGGAACTTCGTTCCAATAATCATAAGAATTTACGTTTATTTCTTTATAAGCAACAAATTGAAAAATATGTAATTTAAATCACTTGCATTTTTATACATTGTGTCATAACGGGCGCGGCCATGATACTTACGTAGCTGAACAATGTCACCGCAGACTGGTGGGCGGGAAATCGCATGTTTGCAATCTTACTACAAATAACATAACCTAATATGGAAAGTACAACTTAAATCTTAGTCCAAAACGTAATATAAAAAAACATAAGTTACTAACAGTTTACCGCGACGTCGTCTGCGCGGAATTAAAATAAATCTAGTAATAAACCTCACTCAATAGCCTTTGTCATCAAGGGATAGTGTAGCTTCCCAACAGTGAAAGAATGTTTTCAAACGGTTCAGTAATTTCGCAGCCTATTCAATGCAATTAAATCTTTCCTCTTCATGGTTTAGATTTAGAGTATAGACTATACTAGTTCCCCTTCCAATAGATACATCCCCTTCCCCAAGTATTTTTCCCCGTCTCTTTGTTTTCTTAAGAAAAGGGTGGTAAGGGAAAGATATTTAGAAGATGGCCTCCGGTACATCACTTCCACTTGACGCTTGTCTTCTGTGTGTTCGTGTTGCACCAGATGTGACATGCTGCGAAGTCTAACAGAAGTTTACAAAAATATCTTATTCGCAAAAAGACAGGTTCATTGTGTACATACTCGTATACAGAACGTCGATCGTATGTTACTTGATTAAAATTCCGTCCGCGTAACCATTCCTATTCCCGAGAAATATCGACGTAATCAAATTAATTCGAAACTATAAACGAAACAGCTGATTATGAACGCACCGAAAAGGACATTTCGCTTCAAATTATTCAAGGAACGTTCCTATCAATTGTGGTATTGTGAATAGACTGAGGAACTTAGGCGGGAACGTTTCTGATTGGACGACGGATGACGTCTTAGTCCAGTGTTGCTATGTCAGTGTTTTGAATTCCTAACAATTTGATGACACATTGGATAATATCGGATATAATGATTATACAGCTGTTTAAAGTTTGCTATAAAGTTGAATAATACACGTATGAAGTCATAACTACTTACGTTCGACTCTTTGCTGCCTTTTTAACTAAATTATTTAGATTTTTAAGATTTTGAAGACTGAATTGAGATTTACTTTTATTTTACTCATATCCTGTAATTCCATTTATATAAGACTAGCTTTTGCACACAACATAGTCTGTGCGGAATTTAAAAAAAATCCTGTATTAAACGTAGCCTAGGTTACACTGGGTCCTGTGCAAAGAGACCCGGTGCGTTCCTTTGGAGATCCCGGGACTCTTACCAGTTGCACTTGAGGATGGCTACCGAGGGGGTTAAGTGAGATTTTTCCTTTTCCCCAGAAGGCAGGATATCTTTTGAAGATTTCCCCACTGAAAATAATACACTGGGTAAGATAGACTTATGTCAAAAGAATTTTTGAAATCGGTCCAGTAGTTTTTAAGTTTACTCGTTACGTACAAAAATACAAATCTTTCCTCTTTATAATATTAGTATAAGAATAGGATGTGCGTCGGAAGGAAGCAGTAAGTACATAACAAAATAGTATACTGTAATCAAATAAACAGCAATAAAATCAAAGTTTTATTACAATCTTCCTTATTTAGACCTCCCATGTTGAAAATATCACTTTACAAACGCGAATCACGGAAGTGTTGTTTAAATCGAAAATTTTAAGCCTATAACATTATGTATGTACTTTATGACTTATTCCTTTAAGCTTTTAATAATTCAGAATTTCATAAAACTAAAGTAGATAAGATATATATCTTAGAGACGGTAAATTTAATTTAATATGTTATGTACATATACACATATGAAACTAAAGGGGAATACATATCATTTTAGCAGAATCATTGAAACTCCAATAAAAATTTATTGATAAGTATGAAATATAAGTGGAGGTAGA
Source organism: Papilio machaon (assembly GCF_912999745.1). Classification (NCBI taxonomy): domain Eukaryota; kingdom Metazoa; phylum Arthropoda; class Insecta; order Lepidoptera; family Papilionidae; genus Papilio; species Papilio machaon. The sequence continues at coordinate 3,696,246 of NC_060014.1, forward strand.
TGCTTTGTCAGATTGGCTGAAGAAAAAGTGTGACGCATAATTAAACTTGAAAGAAGAGTGTATTATTAAAGTAAACTATAATGGGGTAGATTATGATTCTTTGGTGTTTGTTTCAGTCAAGAGATCAGAGTTAAATATTCAAAGTTATTCCAGTGTATAGAAACCTTAATATGATTAGTATTGTACCATCTAAGAGTAGAGATGCGCGTTACTTAACCGTTATGCTATAAAATAAAAGCTTGTAATGAACCGGCGTCGGGGAAACCAGTTTAATAAAATTAAACGCATTTTGATATTTTCAAATACATTAATATATTGAAGACGTCTGATAGAATTTCAAGTTGTAGATGCAAGGTTATATTGAGATAAACTTTATCTCTTGTTATTTTCATAAAATGACGGTGCATTACGCAACTTCAACGGATAAAAAGTATTTCTAATTTTATCACCACGTAGGTAGCGGTATTTACAGGACACAAACAATTTTAAAACGTTTCTTGGAAAATAGTTTTATTATAATAACAAAAGAACTCTTTATTCCGTACATAACAATTTGATTGTTGGTATTCAACAACAGTAAAGTTTTCGTACAACTTCCTGCCTCGCACAAAGGCCTCTTTAAATGATCTGTCTCCAGTAACTATTTAGAAACTAGAATTAATTTTTAAAATTGTCAAGAAGAGTTTGCTTCTCAATAGACTGGATGCAACAGTTGCGTTATTGAGAAAACATTAACTAGTTAAAAGTTAGAAAAAAGAATTGCCTAGGCAATTCTTTTTTCATTTAATAGATTATATTCATACTAGCTTTTACCCGCGACTCCGTCCGCGCGGAATAAAAAATAGAAAACGGGGTAAAAATTATCCTATGTCCGTTTCCTAGTTCTAAGCTACCTCCCCATCAATTTTCAGCTAAATCAGTTCGACCGATCTTGAGTTATAAATAGTGTAACTAACACGACTTTCTTTTATATATATAGATAATAAAAGAATGATGTGATTTCTTAATGTCTAATTATCAATTATTATGCAAGTCAACAAATATAATGAGTTATTGGCAAATATAAACAATATGACGTTAATTGTAAATCTTTTCATGCAAAGACACTGTTAAGCGTCTTCTACGAATCAATTGTATTGCTTTTTACAAAAAATGTTGCCAGTGATTTATTATTGGTATTTGGTAGTTTGAGAAAGCTTAGAGAACGAAAATGATGGGTAATTAGTATTATTGGTTTAAACATAAAAATAAAATTCAATTAATTTTAATCCGAACACACAGATTTTAAAGGTTTATAAGTGACTGGGATCGTATTTATCTGCAAACGTCAACCATAAATCTTAGTAAATGTATTTCACAATCTTAACATTATTATAAGTAAAGTCCCTTCCCGACGTACTAACGCGATAAGCCAAACTATTAATAGGATATAACAGCGGTTTTCATCAATTGATAAAATATATGCTGTTAATATATTATCTCCAGAAAAGTTTTTGTTACAAGGTTATGCGACAATGGTGAGCATTGTGTCTAGAAAAACATTGCCACTTTGAATGATTGATAAATAATTATAAGTATTGATTTTTTGATGTAAAAAGACACATTATACACATTTCAAGGTTATAAAGACGTTGTCAAACCTCAATAAGAAATTTTAAATAACACGATGCGATACACAAGGGATTTCTCGACAAATAATTCTAAAAAGTGCGGAAGTTGCCGAGACAAAGTGCACTTGTCCGTTGCCGAAAACCTCCACAGAGGTCATAATTGACGCTAAACCCCGAACGGTCTTGTGTCGGCTCCAGAAAGGCATTCCATAACACGACCATATGATTTGACAGGAATTCTCGGGAACAGCCTTTTGCCATGACAAATTTAACAATGCAGCTGTTGAAAAAACACCAACAAAAACCTAGACTTTATCTCTAAGGCATTTGAAGTGGACTGTTATCAATTGAATGGAATTAAATTTTGCCTCGTCATATGGTTGGAGGCTTTGGTTGTGTTTGGGTTATGTTACAGGAATATCACACTTTTGTCTTATGCGTTAAAGACGTAAATTGTTTGTTCAGTATCAAATAACCATATGATTTAACATTGAATCGGATATGTCTACGTGTGCGTAGATACCGGCTTCTTTGATTTCGTTACGGAAAAATAAACTCTATCGTAAACTCATAAGTTTGATTTTTCTTAATTTTCTTGAACAGTATGTGTTGAAACAGGATTCGTTTCCCATATGATTTTTGTATGACATTCCTTTTTAATAGCATTAATTCAATAAAATATTTTATTAACTATTGGTTAAGGTTCAATTTGCTTCGATTGTTTGTGTCGACAAGCGATCTAGTTAGACGGCAGGGTCAGGATTGTTGGCCTGCGCCGGCGCATATTCTGTTGCCAGGATTTCATAAAGAAAACTACTAAATATTTAAAAGTTTGACCTTTAACGTGTAATTTTTTCCCATAATGTAATTTTTTGTTATCTGTATTTTCATACAAACTATCACTAATTTTTTTTTTATTAATTTTTATTCTTATTTCCTAGGACTTGAATTATAAAATACTACAACTATTCAAGTATAAATAAATCTTCTCAAAAAGTCGTAAGTTATTATGTATCTATTATTAAAAAATCTTCGTCTAAAAGTACTTTTCGTTTTAATACTTTTGTCCAAAATAACTTTTAAAATATAGATTAACATAACCGTGGACGAGTAACGAATATTAAAATGTTTTTTTAGTTAAATTAAAACAAATGTATGATTTTTTTAAATGAATACCAATTCTATATAAAGTAACAAAAATATATACGTTAAAACCAATTTAAGGGTATTTATGATCACTTAATATATAAAGTATCAAATTTTACCACGTTGCATGCTTTCAAGTAAAAACAAAAAACATTTTATTTGATAATGAACGCGACTTCGTCCGAGAGGAATTTGTTCTTGAGATATGTTTAAAGTAAACATCAATCCATTCAAGAACTCGAATTTATAGTGTTAAGTTAAACTGGGGAAAACTAAAGGAATGTAATTTTCCTATAAACAAGAAAAATTAAATAATCATTATATTAAAACAAAAAGATTGAATGTTATAAAAAAAATAACATAAACTACCAAATTAGTAATAAGTTTTAAAACTGGCACACACAACTCAGGGGTGGCACGACCACGGGACGTCAACGGACCCTTGGGGAAGCCGGGGAACAGTCGCACAGTCAGTCGCATTCGGGCCGCGGTGGAGGAATCATCGCGGTTCTACGCCAACGACTATTATAACAAGACTGATTATTTATTATGGACTTGTGACTATTATCGTGAATTAAATTGTGTATGAACTTGTGTTAAAAATGTGGGGGGAAAGCAGTAAGAATTGTGAGATGAACTGCCAGTGTTCAGGGTAAGTTTTAAAAAAAATGACCTATAAAATGTATTTTAGGTTATAAAAACCAATACGTGATATTAAAGTTTTTAAAAACATCACGTTTTTTTATTTATATGTATAAATAGCTTAATGTTATAATTAAAATGTGAATTTAATGTCTATTAGTAGATAATAACTTATAATAAATAACTGTAAGATATATAGCATAGTAAGCATTTATTATTATTGTACTTCGATATAAATGAAAAAGAAACTGCTGCCGGAAAATAACACTAATTGATTTCTTAATTACAACTGCTACATCTTCTGTTGAAGCTTTGAAATAACATGTTTGCGATAATTAATCCTCATTTTTCTTTTAGAATTTGTTTTTTTTTTTTAAATGAGGTTGGTTTTTATTATACATTTTTATTTCGTTAATTTGACCTCTAACCTATAAAACGGCCATGTTTTTATTTTTGCAAATTCTTTCTTTTATTTATACATGATAGTCCTTACCTAGATGTCCTTAGAATATAAATATACTTAATACCTTTAATTAGACATGATTTATTGTTATGTGTTTTTTTATACTTTAGGTAAAAATGTTGTGCATGGCCATCTTAAAAGCTTAACGTTAAGACTTATAACGGCTTTTAAGATAAGAATTTTCGTTATGAGCTTACGAAATTCTGATAAAGATGTTTGGAGATGTAATACCGCCATGGCCGTTACGGGTGACTTCGAAATTCAAATTGCGGACATTTTTTTTAATTGTAACTCTTTAGTCTGTGACGCTGACATATTTGTTGTTTTTTTGAAGTCGCTATTCATTTATAATGTGTTGTTTTTTTCTTTTTTAATTTGCAAAGATTTTAGGCAGAAACGGCAACATGAATACGAAAGATGTTCGCAGACATTGTCATAGATTAAATAACCATCAAATATAGAAACTCCTTGTCTTTGAATTTCGAATAATTACTGGGGATCGAATGTGCAAATTACCGATGCAAGAATGTCCACGTTTCGTTGTTAAACTTCGTGGTTATCAAAATTTTGGACTCACGTTTTTGTCCATTGTTTCTAAACATGAAACGCAACGGTTTCTTTGTATCTAAGCAATGTTAATTTATTAACCACACTTTGTAGGTGTAATGAAAGTTTACACCTTTATAAATACGAGGTGGGCAGTGTTAAACCTTGTGTATCTTATGTTTTTTTTTTTATCACACGCACGAAAAGTCTTTGAAAATGATTTTTTTAAGGTTTCTATTTTTTTTAAACCTTTATTGGCATTTTGTTAAATTTACATAGCTATTTTTAGGACATGTGCTAATGCGATTACGACTTATAAATGGTGTAGACGGCGCTCATAATATAGGACCATTATTAGTATTTTCATTTTACCTTAAAATAGTAATTTATATTTGAAGAGTTGCAGAAAAATAGATATAATATGTAGGTACATTTAAACATAGGTAACTTGTAGGGAAATACACGTTACAATTCTGGCCAAAAGAATTAAAAAAAAAACTTATTTGATATTCGTACTCGTTATTTCCACTTAGCTTTTGACCTTGAATAGTCTAGGACGATGAACCTTTTTTTACAATATGCTTTTTTAGTCTGTACGAAGTGCCGTATCCACATATCACTGGATATGTTTAGAATTATAACTCTATGTTTGTTTCTTGTTAAAGTTAACTTTAGGATATTAATTTTGTTGTCAGAACTTTATTTCTAAAGTAAATTTTCTTGAGAGGTTCTATTCTTTAAACGATGAAACTATCTCCTCAATTCATATATTATTTTTAATTATATTTAAATAATTATTGTCATTGCTCTCTTACGAAAATTAAAAAAAAAACAAATTATGTTTTAAAACCTGGCCGTATCTAACGGTTGCTATAGCCTTAGTGACGTACAATTTAAAAAGATAGCTAGCGCGCGAAAGTTTCCATTTCATTGGCGAAAGTGAAAATGACAGATGTCATAAGATTCACAGATTATACCGTCGAGTAGTTTTCTTAAGTTTTTGCTGTGTTATATACCGACTAACTTTTCTGACCCGGTGGACATATGTGACATAAATAAAAACTGATTAGTCTCTGTTAAAGTAAAAAAAATGTCACAAGATCCTTGTCGTACTGTTGCTGTCTTGTTATGTTTTTTCTTTTATGTTATTTTCTATAACTAAGTACGTATTACATATTTTCTTACAGAACTAACTGCGATAGCAGCGCCTTTCACCGGGCCAGACATGTTTCTCGTACTATAATAATATTTTTCTATCACTGACCAGTTATTTTCGTCATGAACTCGGCCAAATTATCTTTAATTCACTGGTGTAATTGATAAATATGTATCCCAGATATGTCAACGCCCAAAACAAAACAATTGTAACTAAATTTTCAATCATATTGCATTTGAATAGAGTTCAAAATTGTTTGTTTCGTGTTCATTTGTGTCGGTCCATGCATTTTTAAACTGGTTCAACTTTTGTTTCATTATCCAAACAATGCAGAGTTATTATAGTCCAGTCAAATTAGACCAAAATAATAACAGTGAAGTTATAAAAATTCGCATGAAAAACCTTAAAACCTTTTATGCAAAAAAAACTCAAAATTTTAACAAAAAAAAGTTTTTCGCGTTGTCCAGTATAATGATAAGTTAGGATAATATTTTTTTATATCATGTAATAAATATTTCACTTTTTATAAAAGGGAACTGAAGGAGTGGTAGGTAAAGATCGCAGATTTCCATTTGGCACAGTCCTGGCACACCTCGTCTACATTTTCTCTTTGTTTCTTTAAAGTGAATGAGCATATTTTTACACAAAACAAAACACTGTGTGGATAACCGCGAAAATTCTAAGGATAGAGTCGTAATCGTTTTAAAAGCGATCTGTAATATTATAAAATAGTATTGCCCTCTAATTTCACAACATTACATCGTAATGTGACCACAGACAATAGACGCAAGTGATACGGGCTCATTGTGCACCCCCTACCATAGACCGCAGACATTATAAGTCTATGATTTTTTTGTTTTTTTTATGTATAAAATTTTTCTTTAGACAAAAGTTCTTTGTTAGAAATACTTATATAAGATCCAAACTAACTTCTTAATAATATTATAAACTAGCAGTCTCCTGCGTCTATGTTCACGCGGGTTTAAAAAAACTTAATAAGTAGCCTATATGTTCTACATCTATGACAAATTTTATCAAGATCTGTTGAGTTCCGAAAATACATTCTAACAGACATCCATCCATCCAATACAGCCGTTCTGGAGACATGTTATAACAATGATCCGTCCAAATATCCATTTTGTCAAACATTTGTTAGCCATAGGAAAATATAACTAATACTAGCTGTCGCCCGCGAATCCGTCCGCGCGCAGTTAAAAAAAAAATGAAAAATAGATGTTGGCCGATTCTCAGACCTACTGAATATGCTCACAAAATTTCATGAGAATCGGTCAAGCCGTTTCGGAGGAGTATGGCAACGAAAACTGTGACACGAGAATTTTATATAATACTAGCTTTTACCCGCGACTCCGTCCGCGCGGAATAAAAAAAAAATAGAACACGGGGTAAAAATTATCCTATGTCCGTTTCCTGGTTCTAAGCTACCTGCCCAACAATTTTCAGTCAAATCAATTCAGCCGTTCTTGAGTTATAAATAGTGTAACTAACACGACTTTCTTTTATATATATAAAGATGTGAATGTTTATATGGATGTTAAAGTATCTTAAGAACAGCCCAATGTCTCTAGATTAAATTTTTCACATATGTAGAACATAGTCTGGAAGAACACATTAAGTTTAAGGATACTTATTAAGTTTTTTTTTTAATTTCCGCGCGGACAAAGTCGCGGGTGACAGTTTACTTTAAATTTTTTTAACCAACAATGACATAGATTTGACACGAATATTGCAACCATTTTGTTAATATACTATATCTAGACCCTTATCACGAAGTATACCATGTTCCCCTATTCTACCCTATCAATGTGAATGATAACATATGCGGTATTAAAGTACGTTAGGTTTACGTTAACGGAACTTCACGGTGTATGCTTGTACGTTACAAGACAGACGCGTACGCGGTGTTGCCAGTTGTTAAAGTTTTTATAAAAAAAAAAATTGTCTATGTTTTAATTCATTGCAATTTTTCTCTGTTCTTTATAAATATTGAACTTATTAAGCAGTAAAAATGTTTACTTTATTTATTTGGATTTATATTTCGATGTGGGTTTGAATTTCAATTTACATCGTGATTTAAAAAACTGAAGCGATTCTGGCAACTGAAAAATCATTCAATTTTGTATTATTCCCTTGAGTGTACAATCAGTTGAGATTTGGGTTTTTTTTTAATATTTTTTTTGTAGTCTACCTACAGTTCATATTCGTCCGTCTTTCTTTTGGACCACAAACATCTAGTGTGCCTATACCGTGACCTTTACGATTTAACGCGGTCGTTTGTAAATGGTCAATGGATCTGACCTTAGGTTTATTGGTCTTAGGATTTATGCGAATAATTCTAATCTTTATTACAAGGAGATTACGTTTTAATTTACAATGCACAATTTTCTCGAAAGTCGTAAGAAAAGTCAATATGTCACAACAATCTTAGTTCTCCAATACTAGTTTTCATCTTCCTTAACTGTAATTACTCATTGAACGTTAGGACAGAACAGTTGTGTCGTGCCCACGCTAAGCGCTGTCGGCGCTGAGTCAACGCACACAGAGTAATTTCAGACAGAGACATTAATAATATCATCATGGATACACTAAAAAATGTTTTCGGAGCAAATGAAGAGCAAAGGAGAACTAAGTCCAAAATAAGAAGTCCCGATGGCTCCTCCGTAGATGAGGATTCACCCATGACAGATTACGTGACATTACGTAAAAATCCAAGAACTGATATTCAAGACCTACGGAACGATTTTCAAACTTTCCAATCAAGGATCATGGCTAAGTTGGAGTCATGGTTCACCAAGCAAGAAGAAAAGTTTGAAGAAATTAAGGCATCTATTAAATTTATGAACGAATATTTTGAAGATTTAAAGTGTAAAACTGAGGATGTCGCCAGAAGACTTAATGAATTAGAAATAAAGCAAAGCACTGAATCTAAAAAGTTAAGTTGTCTAGATGAGCTGGAAGTCAAGATCGATATGATGGAGCAACAGGCTCGAATGACTAATATGGAAATCAGCAACCTGCCTGAAAGAAGAGGAGAAAACTTATTGATGATCTTGGAAAATATCGCTTCTATGGTCAATATACCCGTGAGTAAACAAGACATTGTCTCAATTCATCGTGTGCCGCATGCTACAACGGATAACACTCGACCAAAGAATGTAATTGTGAAATTTGGCAACCGCATGTTACGAGATAATATGTTATCAGCGATTCGTTTAAAGAAGGACATCGATTCAGTGAAGCTTGGTATATCAGGCCCTAAACATAATATATACGCCAATGAACATCTGACTTTAAAAAACAAAAGTTTATTTAGAGAAACGCGTGAAGCAGCTAGAAAATGTGGCTACAGATTTGTATGGGTCAAGCATGGAACGATACTTGTCAGAGAAAAAGAAACATCACCTGTGTTTGCTGTTCGATCAAAAGGCAACTTATCTAAAATTAAAGCCAATTGTTAAAGGTAATTGTATTTGTTTAGTATTTTTTTAAGTATATAGATTTTTACTTAGTTCCAAAATAATAGACAAGTTTGTTACATTAATGCGTAAACATTGTAAAGGTCTTGTGGTGGAGTGCTACAACCTAAACACGGATATCAATGTTCCCTCTATAGTTAACTATACTATGTCGGTGCGGATTATGTCTCGTGTTAGAAGCATGGATTATCGATTTACCCACTTAATATTCGTAATTTTTAAGTATTGATTTATGCTTTACTTTTATTAAAAATATTGAATGTTTAATTCCAACGGAATGTACATTATATTTACCTAAAATAAGTAATAGATTTTATCTTCTAAATATCTCTTTATAACGTTAGTATTCTGTGATTGCTACGACTTTAATAAGTGTATATACACAGAGGTGTTGGTGTTGATAAATTACATTTACGGTTATATTGTTTATACTAATAAATATTAGAATGGCTGATAAAATATCCATATACTATCAAAACTGTCGAGGACTACGAACGAAGCTTAACACTATTTACATGAATGTGTTAGCGCATTCATATGACGTTTTGATACTTTCTGAGACCTGGCTATCAGCCGCCTTAAGCGATAGCGAAGTTTTTGATTCACGCTACACAGTATTTCGTTGCGATCGCAACTACGCTGCGACGGGCAGGCGCGTCGGTGGCGGCGTGTTGGTGGCCTTGCGCCGCGGCCTGCACGTTGAGCGCTGCTCGCTTGCACTTACCTTAGATGATAATGAATCACACAATTCACCGCCGCCTATTATTGATTACGTGTTATTAAATATTAAAGTGGGGACAATATTTCATGTGATTTGTGGAGTTTATATTCCACCAAATCAAGATTTAGCTACTTATACAATATTTTTAAACTTACTACAGTATTATTTTAATAATATACAGAATATAGACAAAATATATATCGCCGGGGACTTTAATCTACCCTATATTGAATGGAGCGATCCCTCATCTCAAACATACTCGCTGCCATGTGACTGCCACAATGTATTAACTAACACTTTGAGTATTTTTGTTCGTGATACGCATACTAGACAATATAATTATATCAAAAACAACATGGGACGTATTCTGGACTTATTTATTTCTAGTGATGATACATGTTGTTGCGAACCAGTACTAAATCCATTGGTACCCATTGATATTCTTCATCCTCCCTTTCACGTACTTATATCATGGGACCGCCACCGTAAAACTATGCAATCAGAGTTAACATTAAAATATTATTATTTGGATGCAGACAACGCAATAATTAATGAAACTATTAACAGTTATGATTGGTTGGCAGTTGGCAGAGTTACCCTGTAAATTTAGCGTGCAATGTATTTTATCTAAAATTAAATGAAATCATAAAAGCCCATGTACCTATGCATTATCGTTGTTTTCGTTCGAAGTCCTCATACAGTTTATTATTGCTAAAATACGATCTGGCCACGCTTGACAGGAGACGTAATCTTTTGGATGTTATGTTATTGCAAATATCGTGCATCAAAAATTCAACTGCATGGAGCTTACTAGACACATACAATTACATGTGCCTGCTCGATCATGCCATATTCGTGGCACTCGTAAAAGTGTTCTGTTCGCACTAAAACGATGTAAGACGCACGCAGGTAAGCGTGCCTCCTTGTGGTCTGTGAACTGATCATAGCCTTCATAAACTTCATTAATTTTAATTGTTTTAAACTGTTTGATTGTATTTAAACATTATGTCTCAACTTAATTGTAGTCTTTTACTACTGTTTCTTTCCTTTCTTTTTAGTTACTGTAGTTGTGAACAACGATGTTGGGTACATAATTACATTGTATGTGTTATATTTATATTATAGACATATATCTATTATGTAGTCGTTAGTTGTTCCAAATAAATTAAAAAAAAAAAAAAAAAAAAAAAAAAAAAAGAAAAGGCGGTATAAATTATCTATTGGAACGAAGTTCCTTATCGCGCGTTGTGAAAGGGGGCTAGACGGAAAAAATTCTTACGAAAAGTTGTCGCGACACTTTTTGCTATAGTAAGTATGTTAACGACGAATGAGCGCTACTTCACCATGGCAACGACGTGACAATATATAACGAAAATTCATAGAAATAAAATGTACTTTTTGTGAAGACTTAAGTTTTTTATTCATAGAATAAACATTGGTTCCTTCACTAATTAATTGAAAGGAAATTCGTTCCATCCGGGTGTCCCTTGACACCTCTCAAGTTTTTTTTTTTTTTCAAATGAAATTAGATTTTTTTCTACCCGTAATTATCACATTAAAAATTACTAAGTTTAGGACGTCCTTTATAGTGAGAAATGTTAAGTTTTTAAAACTATTATAAAGTCCAGTTTATATTAGTCATTTCGTATTTTAGTTACACGAATCTAAACGTCCCCTATTTCCTGATGCGATCGATATCCACCCTCTAAGTTCAACAAACTTAACAGATGCGCTGCATATTGCTGCTCACCCCAGCTCAATTATACGCGGGGTGAAGTCGTACGTGATCAATTCGGGGAAATTTTATATTTATTACTGGCAACATTGGGTAGATTTAAAGGAAAATTTCATCAATTTATGTGATTTTGGAAAAATTTAACGATACTGGCAACACTAACTTAAAGAGTCCAAGTACCGTCATTGTTTTTTTTGCAAAAAAAAAAAAAATTGTACCAAAAGTAACTAATGTTGCTTTTATGAAAATTGACTTGTATTAAAGCAAATAATTATATTAACTACAGTATTACCATCACATGATTTCTTTTCATATTTCTTACCATAGTAACAATTATATTTCTCAATGGCAACATTGCGTGCATTTAACGACTATTGTTACGTTTCGACAAAATTTCGTTCAAAAATTGAGATTGGGTATTTCGAGGAATACAATAAAAGATGTTGTAATTATTTCTTTTTAACAATATTATTGTTGAATGTAATACCTCCGAGGTTTACTTCGCATAAGTAAAAATCCGGTCAGACATATTTTGTAAATTTAAATAGCTACAAAATCGAGAATGTTTAATGTAAAGATTTATTCGATAAAATGTCATTTGACACTATCGGAATCGGAATTTAAAAAAAAAAGTAATAAATAAGATCACTTAATAAGTGGGAAGCGAATTTACTTACTCCGCTGGCCCAGCGATCCAAAGTGGGTCTTGGCCACCGACACAAGAGATCTCCAGAGTAGCCTGTTCTGTGTCTTCTCCTGTCAGTCCATCGCTTTTAGCTCCAGCAGGTCTAGCTCTACGGCGTCTCGCCAGCGGTATCTAGGTCGGCCGATAGGCGGCCAATCGGGGTTCAGAGATACGCTGCTTTGACAAACCAATTGGGACGTAAAAAACCAAATTGTTACGAAACCGACAAAAGAGAAGAGAAGCGAATTTAAGTCTTTCAATTTAAATGTTGCTATTAATTTATTTTTAATTAAAGTCTTAAGTTTTTTTTTAATTATCAAATAGTCTAAAACAAATAGGACCTGTATATAATTCCACCAAACATTTCACTTATTTCACATAAATAAATCGATTCGACTTTTTTTTTATATATAAGATGGATTAATTTTTAATCAACACGACTTTTGACCATTGCAAAAAACCCCGTATCAAGAGACTTAATTTTCAATGACAATAAATTTTATGTTATCTGTGAAAACAATAAAATTTTCGCTATCCCTATTGGGGAGAAGCACATTGTGATATTAACACCTGCCTTATTTTGATTGCTAATTTATTGCAAAGGATTTTCAACCAAACTCCTACAGTTATACAGTTCAATATATTATGTCTATGTTTTTTTGCGGTTTTCTATCGATCCACTTTACCCTTGTTGAAAGTGAGAGCGTGGGTTACCATAATGAAAATATATTCATCCTACCAAATATCGAACTTATCACAGATTATGCAATACTAATTTTCGGCAAGTAACAAATCCGCGCGAAATAAAAAAAAACTTGAGAGGTGTCAAGGGACACCCGGATGGAACGAAGTTTCTTTCAATTAATTAGTGAAGGAACCAATGTTTATTCTATGAATAAAAAACTTAAGTCTTCACAAGAAGTACATTTTATTTCTATGAATTTTCGTTATATATTGTCACGTCGTTGCCATGGTGAAGTAGCGCTCATTCGTCGTTAACATACTTACTATAGCAAAAAGTGTCGTGACAACTTTTCGTAAGAATTTTTTCCGTCTAGCCCCCTTTCACAACGCGCGATAAGGAACTTCGTTCCAAAAAAATTTGTTCTTCTAGAACTAATAAAAGTTGTAAAGTTTTCAGTATTATTCTGGTTGGACGATAGAAAACGTACAGAAGAGAAAATTTATTTCCTACCCATGTTGATGAAATTAAAAGCTCATATAAAATGCAACAAGGATGCCAATCCTGGTGAGAGAGGCGCTGCTGTCGCATTAGTTCTGTCAGAATACATGTAGGACATGAACGGGCATAGAAAATTTCACGACTGCAAAACAAGATATTTGGAAATTTACAAGTTATAATTTAAAATGTGTTTTATCTGCGGTGAAAATATTCTTTGGTTTGGACTGAAATTAAACCAACGTTTTGTATTCAAACCTTCACAGTATCATCTGGTCTCTTAAGATGTTATCCGTAACATCTAACCAAACCCGTTTTTTTTATGACCCTCAGGCCTAGTAATGGTTTGGAACAACCTTACTCTACGTTAGAGGTAATTTTAAAGAGTACACAATATTTGAAGCGAGAACTTAGTACTTAATGATAAATACAACCATTAAATTGTTTAAAATTTCATGAGACATAATAATAACATTAAGAACGGCTTTATTCACGTATTATCGTCCGGTGACGGCACCGACTAGTTTCGGACCCGTCCGCACTCACCGCGACGTTCTCAAAATAAAACACTCGCCCTGAAGATGGACCACGAACAGAAACTAGTCGGTGCCGTCAACGGACGATATGTAAGTTAAGACGTTCTTAATTAATTTACAAACATAACTATGTGTAAATCACCTCTGAATCGGTTCAATAAATCAGCTAAAAATTAAACCGTTGAGCTACGATTCAACAAGTAAATTCGCAGTTCATCCCGAATATATGAGTCAATGAGACGCGAGCCTGCCTAGTGACTAGCAGTTCAAAGCTCGAAAAGCAAGTCATAAATAATACAGGTATGAGTTGAGCTGAGCTGTGAGCCGGTCCATTGATCTGTTTCATATAAGTGACACAGCATGTCAAAAATTTCAGTCAAGTTACCCATGTCTATACGAATATATGATCATAATTGAAACAGCTTAAATTCTTTGTATAATATTTAAAAAAAAAACTTTATTTGATTTGTTAAAAAATCGTATTTAATACTACTCGTATGAAAGTTTCAAATTTACATTTAAAAAATATTAATTTTCATAGTACTATTTTCTTTCTTTATAAATTTTGATGTCTTTATTCGATTTATTCGGATTATTTTTTTATAATTGTAAGAACGATGGTGATTATTTCTTTTTTTAATGATTTCGACCCACAAGAAATGCGTAAGAAGTTGTGAGCAACGGCTAGTTTTCAACGCGTAACGTAAATACGTTTGTAATTTTATAAAAGGTGATAGTCGATGCGTAACGATAGCAAATAAAGCGTTACAAATTGTACTACGTTGTGTAGTACGGTGTGCATCAAAACGTGACGGATTAGCTGACTTAGATATTAGAAATTGAAAGTTATTTTGATAGTAAAAATCCTGAACAATCTGTGAACGCTCTAATTAGATTTGATAGGATTTTTTAACCGTTTTCATTACTTTAATACCGTACCATCAATTCTGATACTGGAAAACCATAGAGGCTAAGGTAAATATCAATAGTAAGTTTAGTAAATGCTTATTTACTTAACTAGTGACTTGGAATAGTTCGTTAAAACGTTCCTTTTTCAATATTCTCACTGAACTAAACATGTTTGAGAAATTATAAAAGATAAAATAATTAAAAGACACAAAGCCTAACTCGATGAGATTAGATCGTTTCATTTCGAAGTTCCTATGGTCATCTTCTAGATCAGATCATCACCATGTCATCATAATATTATACATATTGTCACGCGATTTACACATGTATACAAAATTTCAGCTCAATCTATAGCCGGGAAGTGGATCAAATTTAATTTGCAATACTTGATGACAAAATTGGAAAGCTTGTAATTAATAACCATTTAACGCACTCTGATTTGGTTGTTAAAGCAGTCGTTTAGTGTTAAAATAAGCAATAATGTTCAAGTTCATTGTCAAATATTGCATCACAACTCGCAACAAATCAACAAACCTATCGACAAACGTCAATCCACAAAACAAACATGGCGGCCCGGCGTGGGCGCGCTTTCTATTTACAAAATTCGAATTACGAAAATCTTCAAGTCCCGTTCCAAATTCAAATCCCCAACGGTCTTCGAGCTTTCTTCGTAGACCAGTCTCGTAGCATTCCAATTTCGAAATGCATAATGTACCGGTGTACCGGTTTTCTTTTTTCTTCTTAGTTGCATCCAGCCAGTTGCATCGCCATAGACAATAAATTACTCTTTAATTTTAAATGCAAATGTCTTGCTAAATCAAAAGGAACAAGATTTATATAAAAATGTTAATAAATAATTAAGATAATCCATTCCTATTGTTTAGTATTTGAAAATAACGTGCATTGACCTTTATGTTTCACTAATTCCGTAATATGAAAACAAATTGCTATTCTAAGTTTGTTAAATGAAAACATCCTCTAATGTTTACAAACTTATTTCGAACCGTCGACAATATTTCACAGACCAAAGTTAGTGCAGTATTAAAGTTATTTTAAACAACATTATGTTTTGTTGCAACATTATGTTGCAATCGATTTTAATTACCCGACCACTTTTTTTTAACATTATTCTCTTATGTCCTGTTAACATTTTGATACAAAATTGATTCAAGAATATAGTAGTCTTGTTATAGTAGATTACATTTTGAATCGCATCCTTACTTTATTTCGAATACTTTTTATTTTGTATCGATTTCCAACTTTAACCGCAACATAACAAGTCGAAACCGCAGTGTGCCCCGTATCTTAGCTATATTATATCTTTGCTGCATAAAAAAAACACTCTCATTCATCGTTGTCTATCTCGCTCTAACATATAGCGGCGTCCCGCTCGCGCACGTATTATGTCATCAAGCGGCCATTGTCAAGAACGCTCGTACTGATGTTTTTCGCGCGTAAATATTTCAAGATGGCCGTCCGTATACATCTCGTTTGACGTACGACTACATTTTAATTTATTTTGTCAACTTATGTTTGTTTATCAACTGTTTTGCTTTAGTATATTCATGTGGTTAGGTGGTATAGAAATTATGACAAACATTGGACCATTAAATACTCACGCTAGTAACTCAAATGGGTAGGTTGAAACGAGTACATATTTCAGTTTGTGCTATACGTAATTAAATTTTTCATGATTATTGTAATTTTTTAGAACTTCAAGTTTTATTTCAAGTTAATGATTTTTATAATCTATGCAAATTATCGTTTAAATAAGTTGAAAAAATTTAAAAGTTTCCGGTTTTTACGTTTTACTGATATTGTTTTTATAACATTTGAAAAAAATAATAAATACCGGTTACATTTTTCTAAATAAAATTTTTATCGATATTTTTAGAGAATTTTATTTAATATTAGCTTTTACTCGCGACTCCGTCCGCGCGGAATAAAAAATAGAAAACGGGGTAAATGTAAATATCCTATGTCCTTTTCCTAGTTCTAAGCTACCTCCCCATCAATTTTCAGCTAAATCAGTTCCACCGATCTTGAGTTATAAATGGTGTAACTAACACGACTTTCTTTTATATATATAGATTTGTAATGTGATTTTACTTATCTTTTAATTTTATTATTCTACTTTTATTTATGGGAGTGACTTCAGATATGACGGCTGGTAGAAGAGAAGAGTTAGTACTGTGAAGACATTGTAGTGAAAAGGGCATGCTGATGTCATCAACCATGAACCATGGAATTCCTTTCTGCACTTCATTTAACAACAGAATAAAATAATTAAATCCCCTTCTCACTTAATAACGAACATCTTACAGCAAACTGTCACATCAAGACCTAAAATTTCAGCTCGTATGTTTATTGCTGTGGTAGTTTTTCAGACATTTCGACAGGATGGGTTGGAAATAAACATCCTGAACTGTGTAATCGATTTTGGATCTTCTCTTCCCTACGGGTATCTGACATGTCGGTATGTCTGTCCGTTAATACAGGCCTATGACTGGTAAGACCGAAGTGTAGGGTGACCATATTTGATATATCTTATGGGACATATGCGATAAATGAAGAGTATTAGTATCATTTAACGGTTCGTCTCTATTTAACAATGGTGGACATTTTTTTTTTAATTTCCGCGTGGAATTAAATAAAAAAAAAATTAGCTATGCGCTATTCCATTCTGTAATCTATCTCTGTGGTAAATGTCTCCCAAATCCGTTCAGCCGTTCTGGAGTTAAAAATTATATCTATATATATAAAAGAAAGTCGTGTTAGTTACACTATTTATAACTCAAGAACGGCTGAATCGATTTGACTGAAAATTGGTGGGCAGGTAGCTTAGAACCAGGAAACGGACATAGGATAATTTTTACCCCGTTTTCTTTTTTTTTTTTTTATTCCGCGCGGACGGAGTCGCGGGAAAAAGCTAGTCTATATATAAAAAAGAAAGTCGTGTTAGTTACACTATTTATAACCCAAGATCGGCTGAATCGATTTGACTGAAAATTGGTGGGCAGATAGCTTAGAACCAGGAAAAGGACATAGGATAATTTTTACACCGTTTTCTATTTTTTATTACGCGCGGACGGAGTCGCGGGTAAAAGCTTGTTAGTAATATTAATTAAATACGGGAAAGATAATGAATAAATTGTTGTCATAGACAATATGGTATCATTATTGTGTGGGAGTGAAACTCACAAGACGTTGCGTTAGAAAAAGATGGCGGCGGCCGTTAAGCGAGTTCCATAGAGCAGGTTGTTTTTTTTTTCTTTTCTTTAAAGGCACTGATTTGTTTTCTAGTGTGCCGGTACTTCTTTCTACTCTTATTCGGGTTCTAAACTAAAGGGTAATTTAAATGAAAATGATTACGTGTTAGATAAAAGCGGTTCCGGATGTTTTGTCTAATTTGATATCTATGTATGAACACAAGAATAGTGACGTAATTTTTGAGTAGTTTGACTACTAGAAGTTTTATGATTCTACGATCGATACCATCACTCTATTTCGACTATTTGAAATAGTGACATTCCATTGGCTGTCAATTTCTGTGCAGCCAATAAACGCGGAGTTACCGGCACTGTTTACTGTGCAACTACCTTTATAAATTGCCGTAATATGTCAAACTTACTAATATTATAAATGCGAAAGTTTAGATGGATGGATGTTTGTTTGAATGTATCACAAGAACGGCTCAACGAATCTTGATGAAATTTGGCACAGATATAGAATATAGTCTGGTAGAACACTCGTTTGTGAATAAATTACTACCACGCCGGGGCTGATTAAAAACGGGGCAGCGTATACATTTTTTTCAAGCTTGCTTTGTGTCGACATGTGATGTAATTGTTGTCGAGACCTTTGTTTACTTGACGCTTATTAAACTTGTTTTATCACAGGATGTTCTTCATAATCCACCCGCCTTGCGTAAGTACACTCGTCGACAAAATTATATGTAACATATTTAATAAAAAAACTATTGCCCGTAACCCAGAAGTGTAGGCAGAGATTACGAACGTCCTAACACACAGCTTATTCATAGGTTCACACATATTCGTAGGTTTCGGATTTCTTCTCTTGTTTGTATAAGGAAAAAAGTGTGGACATCAAAGAAAATACTTTTACTACTAGTATTCCTATAATTGATTCATATTCTTTGAAGTTCACAGAATTACAGTAAATCGAAAATATTGTTTTTTTTATATGTCACGTAAAATGTACTTTCTGTACGAGACTGTACACTGCACGTGTCTCAGTTATCTAGCTGTGAGGCCGGGACGCGGCTCGGACCCCGAATTCCTTCACTTAACCCCACCCACGTTACCCGACAACTTGTTTCGTCACTTTGTGAACAGAAAGACTCCGCACTGGATTTACGCCAATATTACTTCTTTACTAATATAAATGCGAAATTTTTTTTGTATGGATGTTACTACATAACTCCAGAAAAACTGAAAAATAGATTACAGTCTGGAATAGCGCATATATGTTCACTTTTTTAATTCCACTCGGACGAAGTCGCAGGCTACAGATAGTACATTATAGTCTTACTAATATGGATGCACGTTTAAAGGTGTCTCTAGAACGGTTCAACGGATCTTCACGAAATTCGTCACATATGTAGAACATAGTTTGAAAGAACACATAGGCTACTTATGTTTTCTTTAATTCCGCGCGGAGTCACGGGCGACAGCTAGTACAAAAATAAAACTACACCCAACTATAGACAATCATAAATATCGTAAAGTTCAGTATAAATATAGTTTTTACATTGCCATTTGCCAGATGTAACGAGATTAGATCGGGTTAATTTAGGTCTGCCTGTCTTAACGAACGTAATTAGTCAACGGTCATACTGCGAATATGAGACCATAGATATACTCGTAGTAGACAAAATAAAGATTAAAAAATGTATTGTTATAGAATACTATTTATGAATTTTGAATATTGACGGAAAATATGAATTTACCGAATAAAAACCAATAAATATTTTGATATAGAATTTATTATTTTCATTGACTTGGTATTAAATCTTATTTCTTATTCAATTTATGTTTTAGACCACAAAAGATTTCTCAAGCATATCGGAACATCTCTAATATTCACAAATAATTGATATTGTAGATTTAATATGGTAATACAGCTGTGTACCAGATGTCCGTTTGTCCGTCTAACAATCAATACATATGCCATGGGAATTTATCTGACCTATAAGAAAATAATAATAATTAATTGCACCCTTATACGGAAGCATGAGAAGATGCGAAAAAATAACAATACAAAATCAGATGATCCAGATTCGCACGGGAAATGTCACGCCTTTTGTTATCTGTGGGGTCATAACCTCGGGCCCTGTTAGTATATTGCACAAGGAAGAACGAGGGTAGGTACGAAACATGCTTGTCTCATGTAAAATTTAAGAAAAAAAAACACCCTATAAATATCCGAAAAAAAAATTAAGAAACAAGATGGTAACATATTCTTTGACAGAAAACGATTTTCACTTGTCAAAAATATATTTTTTTTTCATTTCTATTTTAATTGGCTGTACGTCATTAAAACTTTTGCCTAAAATATAAAAATGGCTGTTTTAAATACAGTTCGCGCCATATAATTAAACGTAATTAAACGCGCATTAAAACGTAAGAAACAATACAATTAGATATATATTAGAACTTATGCACTTTCATTATCTTTATTATGAACAATACTTCATTGACCTTTTTTGATAAATGTAACCTTTTTACCGCAAAACTGTTGGGCGGCCATGTTTGTTTTGATAAGCCAAACAAAGCCGTTTGTTAGAAAAATATTGCAACGGAAATTCAAACACTGATAATTATAATAACTAAATCATTTGTTTTTTTCCTTATACAAGTTTCTTAATGATTGTGTTACGTAACCAAAAAAAAAATTAAACACTTGCTATACATTTTAACTGTTTTTAAGACACAATTTGAAAGACGTCAATATGTTTTTATACAAATGTTTCGTCAATGAAAACTTATGAAATATAAGCAATAAAATATTAAGGAATATTAATTACTAAACTTCCTGTTTCAAATTTCACAGTCTATTAAATTAATTGAGCAATTTATAAAAAAATAAACGTGTAAAAAATATGTAAATTTTTATGAGAAAAAATAAACCAGTCGTGATATTTTTTCTATCTATGACAAAACAAGAGAGCCCTTTCCCACGAGACAACTAAAGACTCGTAGCATTTATAATTTGCAAATTAAAATTCAACAAAACATCCTCAAGTATTAAACTGTGCGATAATTTACCACCTAGAAAATAAGCCTAAATATTTAAAATACTCAACTTAAAAACTAACTCTGAAGACGTAAAAAAAAATCAAAATAAATTTTTTGTCGCTATTGCGCTACTTCCGTACGCAAACCAGACATAGTACATACCAAAGTTTCAACACAATATTAACAACAATTGTTCTAACCGTTTGCTCTATCGTAGTTTCGTAGTTAAAAAGGATGCGTCCCCAATTCTTTAGTTCCTTTTACTCAACTTTACTATTATGTAACAGGAATTTGTATTTATGTATCATTTTTAATTTACTACAAATTGTTATAAAACTCTTTACAGATGTCTATGGGCTTGCGATATCGTCTGGCAGTTTGCTACTTTACCATCTACTATTATAAAAAAAATATTGCCGACAAAAAAGATGTATCAGATTCTTGCTAAATGGAACGTTTGAAGAATCAAAAAAAAATTCAGTCGAATTGATAACCTCCTTCTTTTTGAAGTCGGCTGCAAAAATAGGTATACTGCTTTACCAGACGTACGATTTTTTCTCACACATAAACAACACATGTTCGTTCACACTATGAAATAAAGCCCCAATTATGTTTACAAGTTAATAACCTAACCTTATAGTATTCGCCATTTTTTTCGTCTTAAAACAATGAACAAATGTATATTCCAGCCAATTGGCGCGAAAACAATACTGCTCCCTTTTTAAACGTGTTCTAATTTTATGTTCTATATCGTGCGACACTTCCCGCGATAATAAATAAGGTGACCATAAATCTATACGATGTAGATTATAAATATTTTTTTGAATAACGTTGAATTCTAGGAAATTAACTGCAGAGATTACTTTGTATCCGATATTAAAATCAAAAGTAATTAAATGGATGTAAAAATACATAATACTATCTTTATTTATTATTATAATGTTTATAAATAAAAAGCACTTTAAATTTTTGTTATTTATGGTGGTCATTTTTTATTTTTTATCAATACTTAGGTATTTTATTCCATTTTACAGCATTGAAGTTACGATGAACACTAAAAGTTATAAAAAGTTTGGTTAACCGAGTGCAGTGTGACGTCAACATAACGGCTTTTCGCATGCTTGCAGCGTCTGTGCCAACATTATATTTACAACAAACGATATTGAACTTTATTGTCATGAAAATAAAGACAGACTTATTTAGTAAGCACTCGTTAATTTGATTTAAAAGACGCAAGTGTACTGTTTTAAGGAATTTGAAAATTTTATCTTTTAACGTATTTAGTGAAAGGGAGCTAAATATTTATATAACATGGCTTTTGCCTACGAATTCGTCTGCGCGGTATTAAAATAAAACTTAGTAGCCTACGTGTTCTTTCAGGCAATGTTCTATATCTAAGCCAATTACATCGAGATTCAGCCATTCTTGAGAAACCTTATTACAAAAATTTATCCATTCGTCCATCTAAACATTCGTATTTATAATACTAGTACGATTATCTACCTCAATGTTACAATATCACGCCATTTTATCTCACAATTTTCACAAAACAACTAAAAATAAATTAATTGCACAATGGCCGCCATGATGGTTTTCAACGTTCCTGTTTAGTGAATATGGACGTTGGATTGAAAAGATACTATCTAACTAGGACAATATTATCTATAACTAATGCTCAATGTTTTTTTATTTATCTTTTTAAATTTAGGTCGATGTCAAAGGTGCTTGCGTTTAGAAATTAGTTTTTATAGATGGCGAAGTATTTAAACCATAGACAGTTATATATTTTTGTTAAATAGTTTTTTTTAAATTAATATTTGGGTTTTAAAATTATATCTTATCTCTCTCTAGTTAATATTCTCTCTTAGTTTTAAATCAGTATTTTAAAATAAATCGCATTTTTTGAGAGGAATATATGATGCCATATGCGATGGTTTTTGGTAAATGCAAGGAAATTTATATATATACAACGCAATGCTTTAATTTCTACCTAATAAATGTTTTAAACTTCATTTTTACAGATAACTTTCTTCGTAACACACTAGTAAATCATTCAAAGTGGTTGTGGGTAAAAACTAAACATTTTGGGTTACATTTGAAACTTGCATTTGCCGCGTTTTTTGCGTGACCTGTCAAAAACGCCGCCATCTTACAAATTAACCGCGCCGGCGGGAAGTGAGGGTTTTATTTTTTTTAATTCGTTCATTCAAAGTACGTAACGAGGGTCGAGTTCGTAGTTTTATTTTTAGATTTTCCATGTGATACTTAGTCGATGGAGAAAAGACAGACTTAGTTTTTTGCTAAAAAAATGTCAAACCAAATTTCATTGCACAAAAGGAGAAGATGCTAGAGCTGTAATAATTATCATAAGAAAAAGACATTTCACTCAAGTTTTAACATTACATTTTAAAGTAAAAACGAAAATAGTATTATAACAAACTTTCCTTATAACATAGGGTAGAGCGGGGCTAGTTGAGCATAGGGGCAAGTTGGGCAATCGAAATATCTCGCAAACTATTCACTGTACGCATAAGCTTTGTATGGCGAAAAGAAAGAGTTTTGGGAGGGATAATCACCACGCGTTCGCTAATGGGGGCTGGACGAACGAGTGAAGCACCAGAGCGTTTTGTTTATTTTGTGACCAAAAAGTAAATACGTCGTTTATCGCAACTTTTCGTCTGTATTAGTCAATTGTTGGATGTTTTCAATAAGATAAGTGTTAATCTTCTATAGAGTTATTGTACTTTTCATATGTAAAGAGGTTCTGGGTACAATTCTTATGATTTATTTATAAAGACGCATTGATTTTAAAATTCCGGGTTGGGGTTAGTTGAGCTATAGTTGCTCAACTTACCATACGACGAAACAACCCGGGGAAAACCCTCACTATTTATGATATACCATAAATAGTGGCTGATTCGTTGCCGTCTGTTCAAACAAGTATGAATATTGTTAATGGTTTCCAAAAGACAGGCGTTTTCCCGTATAATGCAAACATTTTTGTTGAGGATGAGTTTTCTCCATCATTTGTAGTCGATCGTTCTGAACCAGAAACTATCGAGTCGGAAAAAGATCATCCAGAGCAAGCTGTGGTGTCCAGTACTGATCCTAATCCCACTCCCTGTGCCTCAACCAGTCAAGCTGAACCCGAAGCTTGTCCAAGCAACAAATAAAAAAACGAGACGACCTTGTACCAGTATTTTCCCCGGAAATTGTACGACCATACTCAAAGGCTGGCTCTAGAGAAGCAGATAAGACTAACAGAAGAAAGGAAAGCTGCAATACTAACATACTTATTAAGTTGCTAAAATCTTATTATTATTTTTTTAAGATGTCTAAGTCTGATTTTAAACAAAAACATTGAATTTAATCCTGAAGTTAGTCTTAAGATTCGTTGATGTTTTGTTTATTCTATTTTCAGTTAATTATTCAAAGAAAATTATTGTAAGTTTTTGTTGTTCTGTCACTAAAAGAATATTAATAAAGAGCTGATTGTCAAACACATATTTTACTTCATCTCTAGTAAACATTGAACTCATAGTTTGGTTAGACATTCTTAGTGCTCAACTTGCCCCATACCCTTGCTCAACTTACCTCACCTATGGGGTACATTGAGCATACTTGACTTTCCGCATTTAAACAGCTGTAGCTCTTAAATTCGATTTGCTACAAAAAATTACTATGGACACTTTTGTTAAGGGATAAATTACTAATCCATCAAGCCGCATAACAACTCATTGAGACTTATCATTGAGGAGCTACATCCGCTCAAGTGAAAAATTGCTCAACTAACCCCGCCCTACCCTACTATTGTAGCTAGTCGCTCGCGACTCCTTCCGTGCCAAATTAAAAAAAAAAAATAGTAGCCTATGTGTTCTTCCAGACTATGTTCTTCATATATGCCAAATTGCATCAAGATTCGATGACCCGTTCCGGAGATAACTTCAAACAAACATCCATCTAAACATTCGCATTTATAAGATCGACTTATGCCCGGTTTCTGAAGTCCATTCATTAACCGTTCCATTCGATAGTATTATGTTTTCGATAACTTAATAAAATGATATCATCTCAACCGTCTATTTAGTTAACTAGTTCAAACTAAACACAGAATTACTGTTACAAGACATCCTTGCCCCACATCCAATGTCCCACTTTAACGGTCATGAATCATTTTACGGTCAAAGATCAAATTGTAATTTAGATAGTGTTGAAACAGTACGAGTAATTGATAAGTAACTGTACATAGTGAAAATAATATTTATTTAAAAAATGATAAGATTTCTCAGATTTCAGATCTAACTGCTGCACTTAAAAATGTTAAAAGGCCACTCAGTGATCTCTCAGTGTAGATTTACTATGAACTCTATAGAAATGGAATGTTTAATAGACATTACATAAATGATCGTTACAATTACTGTAATTAGCAGACTTCAACAAGAAGGAGGTTATTAATTCGACTGTATTTTTTTTTATGTTTGTTACCGCGTAACTCCGCCCCTGCACTCCGATTTAAAAAAAAAATTAACCGAAAGGTAGTGTTTGCAGATGGGTCCCAATTTTTTATTAATTTTTAAAATAACTAGAAGATATGAGTTTATACGCTAAAAGATGTCATTAACTGCTTGATTAACCTACAGCAGTAAGTGCAATTCAGTTGTCAAATTAAAAAAAAATACGAAATCAATGATTTTTTAATTTACCTGTGGTATATAAATCTTATTAGAATTAATCGATCTTTCATCTTAAAGTTAACATCACTGTAATGTTTATTAAACCTATTTAGAAGATAAAAAAAAACAAGCAAATCGCACATCTATCAAATTAACAACTTAATAAAGCGCATAATTGAATAATATGGCAACGTTATTTTCAAAACATAAACACAATGGCCGCCCGCCGCGCTCGACGACCGCCGTAAGTGTAACGTGATCGCCGGAAGTACTCTATGGCTTCATTAGTATCCGGTCAGTTGAGTGTCCGTTACCAAATTATAAGAAAAAGATAGTAATTTTACAATTATGTAAGAGTAATTTAAATCTTTTTATTTATATTAAACTAGCTTTTACCGGCGACTCCGTCCGCGCGGAATAAAAAATAGAAAACGGGGTAAAAATTATCCTATGTCCGTTTCCTGGTTCTAAGCTAAGCGTTCTTGAGTTATAAATAGTGTAACTAACACGACTTTCTTTTATATATATAGATATAGAAGACTTATAACAATTTGTAACCTATTAAATAAAATACAGAGATGGAGGACGATGCGCAAAAGATTACACACGCCCGAAAATATTATCCTTCGTTTTAAATATGTGAAAGGTAATCCATTAAAAATCTTTAGTAGAAATAACAATGAGACTCCTTATCATTATAAATAGCAAAGTGTAGTTTAACATCTCTTATTACCACTTATACATATCTTTGACACGGACATTTTTTATTAATTAAATCGATCCTACCACAGGTTTATATGCGTGTAATAAGTTCGTCCCATTTTAACACGGTTTTAGTAGCTTAAAACGAAATTTCTTCATGAAAAAATCAACAATACCTTTGATATTTTGTTTAAATGTCTAAGATTACGACTATAAATTAATAGTGAGACATATTTAATTCTTTAAAAAAAAACTTGAGAGGTGTCAAGGGACACCCGGATGGAACGAAGTTCCTTTCGATTAATTAGTGAAGGAACCAATGTTTATTCTATGAATAAAAAACTTAAGTCTTCACAAGAAGTACATTTTATTTCTATGAATTTTCGTTATATATTGTCACGTCGTTGCCATGGTGAAGTAGCGCTCATTCGTCGTTAACATACTTACTATAGCAAAAAAAGTCGTGACAACTTTTCGTAAGAATTTTTTCCGTCTAGCCCCCTTTCACAACGCGCGATAAGGAACTTCGTTACAAAATTCTATCGGCAAAAAACTCATAATAATACTATCTTCAAGGACATGAAGTACATGACATTTTTCCAAGGTTTTTAGTCACGATTTACACGGAAATATGCAAATACGGGTGCGTTCAACTTTACACGTCTAGTCGATAGATTAAAATGTCGCAGCTTTTGAGCACGTAAACACCATTTATGTCAGAATTACGTTCAGAAACTTGTAAAATTAATTTATAATCGGAAACGTGGTTATATTAGTAATTTAACTGGGTTATAATCCGACAAATATATCTATCCCGGTATAAAAATATTGAAACCCTACTTAGGCATAGAAAATGACTCAAAAAAGGAATGACAAGACACCTACAGACCGACAAAGAAATCTGACCCGGTGGGCAAAAGTCAAACTAAATTATATATAGCTCAATAGCGCCTCCCTGTCCCATTTTCTATGTAGGTATTACATATTTTCTGGGTGAACTAACCGCGATAGTAGCGCCTCTCTCACCAGTACAAACTACTTGTTTAACTATAATTTCATTTGACTTATGCCAATCGCGTGAGATAACTTTATCAGTCTATATCACAATATATTTACTTTAAAAAATAAACCAGCTCTCCTGCACCGTCTATAAACAAAAACCAATGTGAACTTGATCATACATATGTTCCATAAACGTGTTTACCCCCCCAGAGGTAACCTCCCGCGTCGTAACATGTGTTGAAATCAGTCACATATAAAATTCGCCGAGGTATTAGTTTACAGGCATATGGGAAACGATGTTTTGTGGTTATATTTTAGTTAATTCTAAATTTGTAGTCGAAGAACCATAGATGGCAGGAAAGGGGAGTTATAGGAAGGGGAAATTTTGTATTATGTATCCTCCTCTGTCCATTAAATATAGGCATCTCAAACCATTTATCTTATTGTCGATGGGTCAGGTGGCTGTTAACTCGTATGCCATTGTCTATTTAAAAAAAAAAACTTGAGAGGTGTGTTGGGACACCCGGATGGAACGAAGTTCCCTTTCTATTAATTAGTGAAGGAACCAATGTTTATTCTATGAATAAAAAACTTAAGTCTTCACAAGAAGTACATTTTATTTCTATGAATTTTCGTTATATATTGTCACGTCGTTGCCATGGTGAAGTAGCGCTCATTCGTCGTTAACATACTTACTATAGCAAAAAGTGTCGTGACAACTTTTCGTAAGAATTTTTTCCGTCTAGCTCCCTTTCACAACGCGCGATAAGGAACTTCGTTCATCAACACTATATATATGATACACGTCCGACTTAAAATAGAATCGTTTGCGTGACCTTCGCGACACGACGCACCATGCTTGAATCCTGTCTTTGGCCACGCTCTTTCCGGTCGTAATACCACGTCACTGATCACCCATCCAAGGAATGTCGTTAAGAAAATTTCCTACTGTGACGTTTGTTTCCTACACATTTCGCTCATAATGCAATAATTATATTAGCTTACTAAAAAATATACCTATTTTTATATCATTCGAAAATCAAATTCAATTGACTGAAATCATACAATAATATGTTTAGTTAAACATATGTGAAAAAACATTATAAAAAAACAAAAAAAAAACTTAATAAAACAAATTATCTTCATCGACATCTTACTTATATTAAAATGCGAATATTTGAATAGAAGATATCTCAACAACGGTTCAACAAATCTTGTTGAAATTTGGCATAGATGTAGAACATAGTCTAAAAGAACACACAGGCTAATTAAGTTTTCTTTTCAATTACACGCGGATACATTCGTGAGGCAATAGTTAGTAATAAATAAATTATTAAAACTAGACATTAAATATAAAGCCGGTATTTTTCAGTGTTTTCAATCTCAATGAACTAATATAAAATCATCTTGTCCTTCTCATTCCCTCTGAAAAAAAGAGACAACAATATGAGTCAATACAAACATCACGGCAGTCGAATTTCACGCTTAGTGACGCCATCTATCGATCGGTAACGGTTCTCGCCGGGTGCAAAGCACGCGGGAAAATTGACAGTTGCATTTGCGTTCGGAAATATGAATTACATTTGTAATCGTAAAACGTTTTTTCAATTTTTTTTTTATTAATGTGTCATAATTTGCGTTTCTTGAGCCTTTACTACACAAAAACAAATGTAAGGAAAACGTATGTGTACTAAAATTGTACTTGTATTCTGTCTTTTAAAGCATTAATAAAAAAGCTGTTCAGATGCTAATGCACTTTCACGAGACACGAAGACGTCAAAACAATCCTACTGGCAATACCGTACCGTTGAAATGAACGAAAGTGAATCGGATGCGTTCTTTGTAGGCGCACGTGCCTTCCGGTACTTTATTGTCACTTTTTGTTATACAATCATTGAGAAAAAAACATCTTATTGTCACAGGCAGCACGTGGATTTGAGCCATTACATTAAATTAAAAAAAATAAGCCGTTATGATTAAAAAATAAATTACCAGCCAGTACGCAAGTTCAGACAGATAGAGAAAGAAGGGAATGGGTTAGGATCCACTTATGGATATCAATATCTGCTATTTCTTATTTCTAAGGAGAATCATATATTATTCTAAGACAGCTGGTACTATCATAGTATTTTTGGAAGGGAATATAACAAACATCTTGTTGAAAGAAAATTAATGAGCTACATTCTAATTTCATTACTTCATTCGATATCGAATGTAACAAATCATATTTTTTCTTTACCAAAGTCTTGGCAAACATCTGCCAACTTCCCCCTTACTTCCTACAAAGGTCAACGTACGTAAAAAAAAAAATGAATTAAATAATGGCATAACGCCGACGCCTTTGCCTCAAGACGCAAAGGTGCGATATGTAGCAATTACACGCAGCTGGCAACACAGCTGGCATTCGAGATTTGAAATTGCACTTGTTACGTCTTAAGCGCAGATGCGCGACGCCCGCGCACGCGACTACGCGTATCTATTGTTACCTTTGACCCAATTTAACGGTAGTCCGTTACCGTTACGACTATTCCTCATCTTTTTTTTTATTAGAGGCTTCTTTTACACGTAAAGTTTGGTCGAAGTTTGGTCAATATATGCATTACAAAAAAAAAATCTTTAGCTTAAAGTATCTGCAATCCAGGTTCATTCAATCTCGAAGACCATGCAACTGATTGACAAGTAAGGGTTCAAACCCCCTCCTGTTTCACAACTTTACAGCAATGGTCTTTTAATATGCTTGGAATTGTTCTAAACTTGTTTGTAAGGAAAAAATACCAGTCAGATCTTTTTGTACTGATTTGTCAACTTGTCAGCTTCAACTTTTATATGTGTTTATTTTTTACATTTATATTTCTTACATATGGTTTAGGTTAAGATTTTTTTTTATTGAATACTAGAGATCGCTGGCGACTTCGTCAGCGCAGGATTAAAAATGAAGTACCCAATAATATGCCCGCGTGCAATTATCTTTACGTCCAAGTCCCGTCAAAATCTGTCCAACCGGAGATTACCCGAAACAACGGCCTTGCTAGACATAAAGACAGACAGACAAGAATTTCCAAAATTATTTACATGGATTACCAGATATTTTAATAATATTAAATACCAAAACAATTTTTAAACTCTATGAAATTAAAAAAAAAATTACGTAAACTTATTTGTATAGTGACTATTAACATTACACTTGGCACCTTCCTATTGTAGTGTATTCACACCCACACGCAGCCGCTCTCCCCCGACTGGCACGCGCCAAAATCGGGGGAGCACTCGACAATAGACAATTTATATTTTTTATATTTTCGGTTATACGATCGATAACGCACCCAACGACCTTTGATAAGGACAGTTTGTTTGTATGATTTCTTTTGTATTGAAATATAATAATTTTTAGAATAAGATGTATGTGATTTATTTTCTAGATTTTAATTAAATGCAATATTATAGGAATTGCTAATAAAATAATTTTATAACTAACGTTTACCAGCGACTCCGTCAGCGCGGAATTCAAAAAAAACATTAGTAATCATTGTGTTCTACCAGACTATGTTGTACAACTATGCGAAATGTCAGCGAGATCTTCTATCAAATATTCACCTACCTATACATTCAAACATTCACATTTATAATATTAGTTATTCTGTAAAATACAAATTACTTTAATGTAGCAGTTAATCTCAAACATTTGAAATTAAGAAAACAATTGAATTAAAAAGTTTTATTATCTTTAGCTTCACTTTTTATTTAATCACGAAACGGTCAATGACAAATATAACGATAGGGTACCAACCCCCGTACTTTACCGTTCTTAACGGTTTTTGTATCGATTTATTTTATCGGTTTTTGGGGCGTCACTATGTCAAAACACAGGTTGCCAATGGTTATGATTGATTTTAAAAAACTACTTTTTATTTTCTATTTTTTGTATTTCATATGGTACAACACATATTCATGTGCATTTTAAATATTGTAGTATATTACATATGAATTGATTATTATGTGTTATTAGTTCGTTATTAATTTTTCCTTTTTGCAGTCTCAGTCATTGAGATTCACTCATATAGAATTATGAATGAACTAGCTGTCGCCCGTGACTCCGTCTGCGCGGAATATATAGCCTATGTGTTCTTCCAGACTATGTTCTACAACTGTGCCAAATTTCATCAAGACCCATTGAGCCGTTACGGAGATACCTTCAAACAAACATCGTTGTACGTATTTTTAGTAATTATACCATTAGTAGGTTTAATATACTATCTACATATGTTAAGGATCACCTTCATTAACTAATTAACAATTCTGAGTGGGTTAGTGTTGGTAAACTTTTTTTTATATAGATAAAACAAAAATTAATAAAATTAATTATCTCGATTTATGTTAAGACATTTAATCTTTCCGGTAACCGCAAAAAAATACCAAAAACCGTTAAACCATAATACACAAATACGGTATAGGTATTTCCTGAAATAAATCGTCGTTCGGAAACGCGGTAAATTTGAGCCGATATCCTTCCTGCAACCTTGACTTGTTTCTAAATATAGACATGACAGATGTCGCTGCGCTAACGTATTTGAGGTTAGCTAGGGATGCGAAATATTTTTTGTTTCCGGTTTTGTGAATGACAAATCATATTAAATCTTACTTTTTTACCAGACTTTTTATAAATCGCTTACCAACGAGTGATCGGCCAACTGAATTCGCAGTCCGTTGCTTACCTTTGATTGACTGAGGAGATGATCCACAGAAAGATAACATAATCCTATGTTCCAAGATTCCGAATTCAAATTCCCTTGTTGAATAACTTCTGATTAAATAAAGACTTAATGATTAAAATTGTCAATTATTTATTACAGGTATCTCTTACAAAGAACTTTCCCAAAAGAAACCGTTTAAACTTGCTTCTTGCACCGACAACAATAGAATCAAATCAAAGCGATGCAACACTTGATTTCAACCGAAATATAAGAAAAGGGGGCAACGTACCAACTAATTTGAATATTTTCCCCTGCAACCCCTTAAAAAATCTCACAAAAGAACTTCGACCTTAATACTTAGTACGTATCGTTTATATTACAATAACCGGTAACGATTGACAGTTGAAAAAACGTTTTAAATATGATCAAATATAAATTGCAGTACTTGTCTTCATATTGCTTTCACGAATATGACATTGACAAACAAATTTAAAGATAATTAGACTAAACAGAATTGATAAGAAAAATGTACGTCCTATCCAT
This sequence comes from Papilio machaon, assembly GCF_912999745.1. Taxonomy (NCBI): domain Eukaryota; kingdom Metazoa; phylum Arthropoda; class Insecta; order Lepidoptera; family Papilionidae; genus Papilio; species Papilio machaon. The sequence goes on from NC_060014.1 coordinate 3,728,937, forward strand.
TTATGCCATTAAACAGCTTGACTAAGTTTAAAGATAACAGAGAGCTGTCAATTCTTCGGAATCTTTGGACAATCTTTAATTAAAATCGTATTTCTACTTAAATTAAAATAATACTTTTATGCCACAGACATTGCAACGTTTTCTTTAACGTATATGCACAAAGTCCCCTTGTCTGTCTGTACGTTGTACCGTTAACTCGGCAAAAAAAAAAACCAAAGCGTGATAAGGTTGAGTGCAAGGGCTCCATTGTTAAAACACAAGGGTGGGCTATGAATGACCGAGACGGGAATTGACTCGGTGCAAGCAAAAAGGTTCTTACTTATAACCTCCTTAGTTAATTCCGTCAAAAATAAAGAATAAAATTCTAGCTGTAATAACATGACAAGTTGTCGCCTTTGAATACTACATTTTATAAAATAAGTGACTAACAGTTTATTTGATTTAACTGTAGATTTCTGCCAGTAATATGCATATCGTCTATATATATATAAAAGAAAGTCGTGTTAGTTACACTATTTATAACTCAAGATCGGTCGAACGGATTTAGCTGAAAATTGATAAGGAGGTAGCTTAGAACCAGGAAACGGACATAGGATAATTTTTAACCCGTTTTCTATTTTTTATTCCGCGCGGACGGAGTCGCGGGTAAAAGCTAGTACTTTATAAATAGACAGATAATCAGAATTCCTGAAATCAAAGCATGATTGAAGATACAATGAGACATACTACAATTTTTTCTGCACTATTTATCGCTACACGTACGAAATTAGCCTTAGTTTACAATATGAACAGTAAGTTTACTATTACGGTAAAGTGTATTTTTAAGGAAAATCATCTATTAATTGATGCATAACAACGCTATCTAGCCAGTTACTATTAATTAGAATTGTGGTATTATTTTACCATTATAATTAACGTAAATTGGAACGCGTATGTATTTTAAAAACAAACATAATGTCCGTTAAATCTGAACCGTTAAAATCGATATTTTATTCATACATTCCATCGCCCCATCCCTTAAAAAATGTTTAATTTACTGAATATTGATCAGATTTACTTAAACTGATGTTTATCTTTTGTTAGAAATGCGCATCATGTCTACAAAGAATACAATGTTACATATTTACGTTACTGGGAAATATGATTTTATATTATAATAAATACTTTGTTATTTTCTGCCTTGAGTAGTAGAATGTTTTTTTAATAATTTAAATAAAGTGAAAAATTTAATTTAAGTTAGTGTAAAGAAAATTTTAAACAAAAACTAAAACCTCTTTTGTTATTTTATGTTGTCTTACGCATTTCTGAACGCAAATCGCACCTGATAAAGACAGCTGTCAAATCAAACTCGAAAGCGCGCGAACTTATTTCAGCTGATTCATATTATTCTACTAACTACCTGTTATTTAACATTTTAATTCAAAAAAAAGATACCTTAAAAGTGCATTAACATGGGAATTTGTAGTTTGTGGACTAGAGGATCGTAATTTCTCATAACCTCTAACGGAATTCTTTGTGTATATTGAACTCGGAATAATGTGATGGTATATTGGGAAAGGGCTTCAAGGTAACCAGTTATATTTATTACAAATATCGGCTCCCTAATGTTGTGAAGAAGAAAAAAAAGTCTATTATTAACTTACCCTCTGTAAAAGTGAAGATATACCTATTGTTATCGTAAACTACGATTTGTAATGACGTTATCAATATGTTACGAAAACAATATTATTAAGATAATTTTATTCTAATATTTTTAATTTCATAATTTTACTTTGTGAAAACAATTTTAGGTTTACATTGATTATATAATCTGACTTGTAAAATCCCACCTTTATTCACCAGATACTTAGAGGCAAGATATTTCTTAATTTATTTCTGAACATTTAACCATTGGTTTCTGAGACCATAATATCTGTATAAAACATACCGTCATCTCTGTCATTATCTTTGACAAAACAGAGATAATATATTTTAAACAGAGATTCTGGTTTAAGAAACCCACGGTAAGTTCAGCAGACTAGTTAACAATAATAGGAGGTGAGGAGGTTTCTGTCTCTGGAGGCCTAACTGACGGTAGCTTGGGTCCTAGGCTCCGCTGCTGACATATTTAGATTTTTTATATTTTTTTTAATATTTATTGTTTTAGATTATATTAAGAAAAATGTATAAAATCAGAAAATAAATGAATATGTGGAATAATAATAATAATTGTCTGCCGGTTTCTCTCCCTTTCTCCCTGACCCTTGGCCGTCTGGTCCCCCCATGTATGTATAGTGTGTAATTTAGGTTTTATATATCGTAAATACGTAGTATATTTATTAGTTTATATTTTACTATTACTTATTTACTTTATCATAAAAACTAAAATACAAAACATAAAATATTTTTAAACCTTTAAAAACATGTGCTATTTGTCTCAAATATTTTTAAAATTATAAATTGCACTAATTTTTAGTATATAAATGTTATTATTAGGTTATTATTTTAAACTATGTCTCATTGTTACAGGCTGATAACAGAAAACTTCAAAATCAACTCGGGGAACAGCGGCAAGAAGCGCAAACAGAGTGAATCTTTATCAGCAAACTTCAAACTGAAAATGAACCCGCACTCATTAGACTTCAATACAAAACAATCACCGCACAGTTCACCTATAGCTACACCTAAGCGAAGAGTGCTCGGTGAATTACAAAATTCACCTTTATACAGACCGATGAACTCACCTATTATAGAAAGGATAACATCACCAACGATCGAAAGACTTAAAAGTTCACCTTTAGAACGAAAGTCACCTTTAATCGATCGTACATTATCACCTTTAACAAGTCGTACGGACAGAGTTAAAAGAAGTTCAGCTAAGATTACTAGAATGTTCGAAGAGCGGACTAAATTTAAAATGTCCAACAAAGAGAACCAGAGTCCTTTAATGAGTGAGACGTTCATGAAGTTAGATATGGAGGAAGAAACTAGAGATTGTTCTTTCGGAGAGACTTTCCAATCTTTGACGTGTACTGAGAAAGTTAATAATTGGTCTACAGTTAAGGTATGTTGAAGATTATGTACTTGCTTTGTTTGTAAGAGTGGGTTTTCATTGCAGTGACTTTAATATTAATACATATTTTAGTCTGATATGTAACTGAAGTTGAGTTCTACTCTACTTTTAAGTAATACTAACTTTTTCTCGCGACTTTGCGCAGATATTTTTTTTTCAAATAGAAGTCGAGAGTATCTCATGTTACTTAAAATAATGTTCTACATCTATACCAAAATTTAAGCGAGATTCATTCAGCTGATCTGGATATATCTAGTAACAAACATCCATCCATCTATACATTCATATTTATCTTACTTTTTACTAATATAAATCTGAATGTTTAGATGGATGTTTTTTTTTTTTGGCATAGATGTAGAACACAGAGTCGTGGACTGTTACTAGTAACATTAGAGTAAAATTACTAAAAACTTTAATTTCAAATTTCAGTTCGACTTCACAGATGCATTACCACAAAAATCTTATGAAAACAAACTGAACGACATATATGTACCAGAAAAAGATATAGAACCTGATTTGGATACAGGTTTCGAAACATTACACGATTTAGAAGAAGAATTTGAGGCAGATAACTTCGATCAATGCTCCAAATATGAGATAATATCAACAGACAGTCCGGATATTATATCAAAAGGAAGATCATCAACGAGAAAAATCAGTTCAAAAGATTTTGTATTCGGTGCACCATTAGCTGATAATGAAGCGTCAACATCATTCAACAAACCAAATGTAAACGCAACCAGAATGCTTAATTTCGAAGACGAACCATTCGAATTTACATCACCGGCTACAAAAAGATCAACTATATCGGTGAAGAAATCATTAAAATTCAATGAAACACCAACAAAAAGTGATAACACTTGTTCATCATCACCGTGTACTAAAGTTAGATTCCCATCTGAATCTACAGCATCAATGGAAAGTGGTTTCGTATCAGAATTCGAGGAACCATTCCTTGAACTAGATGATATATCAAATTCACCTAAAATGCCTAATTTTAATGAACTATTATCAGGAACTATAAAAGAAAACATTATAATAAATACAGAATATCAAAAGAAACCAATAATTAATCGGAGTATGAGTTTAAATTCTAAAGCTAGGGTTTCACTGTTCTCTATATCTGAATCACCGGTAAATAAATCACAGAAACGTACCGAAGTTAATGAATTAGAAAATGGCTGCAATAAAAGAAGGAAATCAAACTGCGGAAGTCCACAAATAGAAAGACAAAGACCAGTACTGCAACGGGCTTATTCTGAAAATAATGCATCCATTATGTCTGCGCTTGCAAGATGTAAGTATATAATAATATAATATATACATATATATATATATATATATATGTACATACATACATATATATATATATATATGTATGTATGTATATATATAAAATTATATATAAAATTTAATTTTATATATGTATGTATATATATAAAAATGAATCCCTATATTCCTTGGTCACACCATCACGTAAACAGTTAGACCGATTTCTCTTTTTTTTTTTCTTATGACAGAAAAAAATTTAGATGGATGGATGGATAATGTTTCTTTGAAGGTATCTCCAGAAATTCTTAATGGATCTTAATGAAATTTAGTATAGATATAAAACATAAACTGGAAGTACATATAGGTTACATATTAAGTTTTTTATTTTAATTCCGCACAGACGAAATCGCGGGCGACAGCTAGTTAGATTATATTATTTCAGATTGTAATGAATCGGTCCTAAATTTTCAAAAGTCCAAAATATCTTGTCTTTTATCAACAGAGGAAAGGATATACAGAAAAGGGGACATTTCCTCATCCCAGGCAACCCCTCTTCTGTCAAATATAGTTTACCTTATTAAGAACCTTTTTGTCTTTTCCTTACTTCTAGTCTATGTTCTATATCTGTGACAAATTTCATTAAGATCTTTGGAATCATTCCGGAGATATCTTTTATCAAACATCCATCCATCCATCCATCCAAACATTCGTATTTATAATATTAGTAAGATAAGATTATTAGTAAACTGTTGTATTTTATTTTTTAAATCTTGCATGGTTTCAATATAAACTGTCATAAGTCATATTTTTACGATTTTCCAACGAACTATTTAATAGATTCTAATTTCTAAATTTTAAAATTAAAAGTAACCTTAAAAAGAAGAATTGTTAGATTTTGATCCATACATCTATACATTGACATTTATAATATTAGTAAAATATCCATAATTAACAGCGGTACTGGAGCCAGATCTGATCGGAGACTTCTCTCTACCATTCGCTTTGCCGCTGACAAATGGCGACCACGCGGACCTCAAGTCAATATCCTGTGACACACTCGCAGCACTACTCCGGGGAGAATTTCACACATCTATTAGTCAATACCAGGTCATAAACACAATTCAATCTATATTTCTTAGATTTTGTCAGCGCAGGATAAAAAAATAGCCTAAAACATCCTCAGATACATCAGCTACTTTCCAGTTAAAGTTTTATTAAAATCTATTCGTTCTGAAGATTACTTGTAACAAACTTACAGACACAAAGACATTTGATTTTTTTATTTATTTTTTTATTCTGTGCTGATGATTTCGCTGGCTATTTCTAAGATATTGTATTTTTTTTCGTTGTCATTTTTTTTTAATTGACAAATTAGGTAATATTTTTTTCGTGTGTATGTATGTTTGTTTGTATGAAGAGGTCAATTATAAGACAGGACTTGTTACATAACATGGAAATTAGTTAGTTTTTTTTATACTTGTAAGAATTAAATAAATTCTATTAGACTTAGAGTCTAAATGATTGAACTAAATTTGATGTGAGAGGTGTCATAAAATTTGTATTCTTCCTCAGAGTGTCATATGACATATGACATCAATATAAAACATATTCAGTGAATGTGAGATATGAAATTCTAAATATATAGTTAAAAGAACGAGTTCAAATCTTACTTGACATAACTTTTTCTATTTTTTCGTGTATATTTAATAATAAAAAAATGCTACATATAAAATTACAGTTTTATTTAATTTAAATATATAAAAAATAAGTAAAAAAATAGTTTCAAAACGTAATAGATGACGAATCATCAATTAGTGCTTCAGTAAGGTTTTTTTTAAACTTTAACAACTACTTCATTGAATTCTTTTGACAGTTTTTTTTTCTCTTTCCAGGTAATAGATTGTCGTTATCCATACGAATTTGACGGCGGTCACATTCTGGGTGCTGTCAATTTGTACACTCCTGAACAAATATTGACATTAGTGAATGAACCACTGCCAAAGTCAGGAGATAAAAGGAGTATTTTAATATTCCACTGCGAATTCTCATTGGAAAGAGGGCCTAAGTTGTAAGTATATGTTATTTTTATATATAACTAGCTTTTACCCGCGACTCCGTCTGCGCGGAATAAAAAAACACATGAAAAAAAAGTTCCTATATCCGTCTCCTAGTTCTAAGCTACCTCCCCATCAATTTTCAGCTTAATCAGTTCGACCTATCTTGAGTTATAAATAGTGTAACTAACACCACTTTCTGACTATATATTTAGATAGATTAAAAAAAAAATACAGGAATAAATCTCAAAATTATGGTTTACCATAGTTTACATAGGAGCCATCAAAGAAAAGACCCAATTTATGTATGTCTGAGAAATCTCTGAAACGGAATATATCCAATATTTCTACTAATCTTATTTCTTGTCTTTCAGATCTCGCTTCCTACGTTCAAATGACAGAGCAAAGAATCAAGAGAACTATCCGTCACTTCACTACCCCGAGATATATCTCTTACATGAGGGATACCGCGCCTTCTACAAGCGCTACCCCGCGCTCTGCTCAGCAGGGTACACCGCCATGTTGGATCCAAACCATCGTCACCAGCTGCGTCAGCATCGTGCCCTCAGTCTACCTGCAGCCGCTGTACACAGACGGCACAGGCACAACTGATGTCTACTTTAAAGTGATAACTAGTGATAAAAGACCAATAAAGTGGAAAATAGTGTATCAAATTTCTAAATGTGTATGCAATTTAGTGTAATGTTGGACCAATATTGTGCAAAATAGTGTATTAGACCAATTATGTGTTAACATCGATGAAATTTAGTGTATAACGAAATAATCTATGCAAAGGTTTCAAAGTAAGTGTTTTATTATCTAAAAATTTGATTAGAAACATGATTTGTTTATGGTCTACTCGAAAGACCGTTTAAAAAAATAACTATAAACCACTGTATAGTCCATCTTAAGCGTAGAAAAGGTTAGTCTACTGAAAAGAACACGGTCTACTCAAAAGACCGTTTGAAAAAAATAACTATAAACCACTGTATAGTCCATCTTAAGCGTAGAAAAGGTTAGTCTACTGAAAAGGACACGGTCTACTCAAAAGACCGTGGTCTACTCAGTAGACCATGAAGACGGCGACAGTTATTCTGTTGAGAATTCAGTATAATACATAAATTATGACTATTTTGTCTTAATTGACAAGAATTTCGTATTGACAAAGTACTGATATTTTTTTTTTATAAAACGGCGTAGTTTATAATTTGTAAATAGAAAAAAAAATATGCCATATTAATAATAAATTAAGTAAGTTATTAGTACAAAATAAATATTAGTTTTTAAAAGCAATATCCCACCTTTATTATTAAATCTCGTTTGCCATTTAAATATTTAGATAAGTATTTAGTTTTTTACAATATTTCGTTAAGTTTAGGAGATATTTAAAAAAAAAATTATCACTAAATTTCAATTACTAATAAAACTAGCGCAAAATCTCTTTACAGAGAAGTTACTCTTTACAGAAAAAAAAAGATAATGTACTTTGATTAACTAAAAATTGTTACAATAAAATTATTATACTATTTTTTCGATTAAAAACATTAGAATATAAATTAAAAGATTATCGGTTACAACGACTGAATATTTCCAATGCCTTTGATGTCGTTATAATCGATTTCAATTGTATTTATTATCTATGTAACTCATTTAACATCTGTCATTTTTATATGAGCTTTAATACAATATTTTGTTCTAAGTGCCGTTTTTAAACCCAAGATAAATGTAAGTTTAACAATTAATTTAAAAATATATAATATAAAGAAATTATAATTTTAGTTAAAATTAGTATTTAAATATAAAAAAATTATTATAATTAAAAAACCGGTTAACTACGACATTGGTACATCACTAGTATTTTGACAGATTAACAAATGATAAAGCTGCATTTAGTTAGATATTTATTAGTTGAAAATTATTGTATTTTTTTAGTTTTATATGCATTTTTTCACGAATATTAGATTTCTAGTTGAATAACTAATTAAGAGAAAATTCTAGATAATTTCAGATTCTTTTAATTTCCATAGTAAATTTTATTGGTAATTTTCACATTTTGAAATATGTTCATAAAGAAAATATTTTTAATATTTGCTTTGCATTTTTTTTTACTTTATTTTCTTTTGGCTCTATGAGTACTGTATTTACATCAAACCAAAAAAAAAGTTAGTCGAAAGCGCGCCAAAAGCACTTGTCAAGTGTCAACAGCGCCCGCCATATTTTGATTCATTTTAATGTATTTATCATTTTCCTTTTTGGTATGTAAATAAAAAAGATTGTGCATTTTCTAAAAAAAAAATTTTGAGCCAAAATCTTCGCGTTTGTTTTGGCGTTGTAAAAATAAAAAACTTTTATATTATTTTTATTTGCAATATTAACATTACGCTTCAAATATAGTTTATAATAAGTTGGAGATGAAAAGAATTTTTATTATTATTATTTTTTTTATTTAACAATGTGAAAAATAAATTATGGTTAAGGTTTTAAGAGAAAAAAGTTCACAAAATATTCTATTGACTAAGTTAATTTATGAATAATGGAAATAACATGTCAATCATTTGGAAACATGTACGTGAATTACATAAGCGTTTACACTGCCAATAAACATGTATAAAAACATCCATCCATCCATCTCTTTGTCATACAATAGTTTTATAACCTATAGATACCTAATCCGGAGCACAAGGTTGAAATTAAAAAAAACTTCCGGAGTCTTCTTGTAATAAATTCCCTCATTGTATGAAACTACATTTCAATAATACATTTCGAATAGAAAGAAATAAATGTAAGTTGTTATATTTCTCTTCCTCTATCCCTTACCCTACCTTTCCCACGTCTTTCCTCTGTCTATTCGCGTACATGCCTCCCCTAAATGATGTCATCTTTCTCCGTAACATCTTCGGAGAAAAATACGCTTACTAGATTGTAAATTTTCTGTAAATAACTTTAATATTAAATATAATTACATTATAGTATTAATTTTTTCTTGATATTTTATCTATTTTGTTTCGATTTAATGCCAAAATTAAATGAACGGGAGAATGTAATGCAATACATGGTGGCCATTTTGAAATTTGAACTAAATAAACTTAACTAATGTAAAGTTTTGTTAGAAAATAGTATTTTTCTGGATATCATTTGGAATTTATAAGTTTTTCTATAAATTACATGTTTATTTTCAATGGTATGTATTGGAACAAGGTATGATGTCAAGTAAATTAAAATACAGTCAAAATCTGTTATAACGACATCGAAGGGACTACTCATATTGAGTCGTAAAAACCGATAGTTGTAACAACCGGTGACAGGTATTAATAGGAAAGATATGTATATAACATTCAGCCAGGACCTTTGATTTTGGTCAATTTAACCGGTATGTTGTTCTAAACGATGTCGCTATAAACGGTTTTGACTGTATTTGTTTTTTTTTTCGTCTATAATGACTGTGTGTATAATCTTTTTTATAAAATTCTATATTATTAGTAAATAATGTTGGCAAAACTCATACTTGGAAGATTATAAAATGCAATTTTTTTTCTTCATTCCTTTTGTTTTTTTTTTTTTTGTAATAATAATAATTGTGCGACTTCTAACATTTGGGGAAAATAAAATAATATATACGCGTATTTTGAATGGTAATTTTATTATATTTTAATTTTAGGTTTATATTACATGTGAATTTTAGATTTTAAATTGAAATAAATTATAAAAGTATACATTGGTTTTTTTTTATTCTACACAACAGATACAGTCGAACCAGGATAAGCGTGGGTTCAAGAGTGCCGAAACGTTTTCATCGCTTATCGAGGTTTCTCTCTTATCCGGATTTCTCGATCATCCAATTTCGTCTCCTTTAATAGGATTAAAAAACACAAAACAAAGATGTTTGTATCAATGATCTCTGTTCCACTGGTTATAAACCATGGCATTATGTGCCTATTTGATTTTCGCCATTTTGACGCTAATTGTAGCGATTAGTATGGATTAGTGGCGATGTTGGAAACTCGATCTAATAATACAGAGAATTACCTGTAAGCTTTTAGTGACTGTCATTCCTAAGCAGCGACGTGTCAAGCGGAATTTATATAGGGCAGTGATATTTCACAATAAGGAATACATACAGATTTGGTAAATTAAATCACAAAATATCTACAAGAAATCTATCTATATATATATTCAGAAAGTCGTGTTAGTTACACTATTTATAACTCAAGAACGGCTGAATCGAATTGACTGAAAATTGGTGGGCAGGTAGCTTAGAACCAGGAAACAGACATAGGATAATTTTTACCCCGTTTTCTATTTTTTATTCCGCGCGGACGGAGTCGCGGGTAAAAGCTAGTAATTTATAAAACTAACATTGTTACGTTGGTGTTATGAAACTCTTTAAATTTTGGTAATTTTTTTCTACTATTTTAGAATAAAGAAATATCAATATTAACGATATGAGGTTAAGTATATTTCAAAAATACAGAGCAAAATGGCGGGAATATTTATAAATATAATTTACGATGCTGGCTTTGCCTGATCTTTGTCGTCTTTTCCGTTTTGTTCTAATTTCTTATCCAAACTATCTTCTAATGAACTTTTTGATAACTGCCGTAGAATTTTCTCGAAGATTTTTGGCGCGCTTTTCGTATTCGGCAACGATATATCCGTTTGAGTTGTTACCGTCTCCCATCTCTTTTCCTCCTTCACTTCTACAGGTAAGACTGTCTCTTTCAGATCAAGTGTCAATGTTTTCTTTTTAATTTCTTTTTCCTCGGCCTCTTTTATTTCTTGAATCTTTTCGGTAACATCGTCCTTGTCTTTGGTTCTTCTGTCTATGGCTTTGGATACGACGCTGCCTAGAATTTGTGCGCATTTTATTATGTTTTGAGTTTCTTTTGCTGTTAAATGTAATCCTTCTTGTTTTATGAGATCGTGAATGTTTATGGTTTTATCTGGTGAACGCTTTACAGAGCCATCTGTTGAGAATTCTGTGAAACAAAATAAACAAAAAATACGATAAAACTTTTGTCAAGTTTAAATTTAGACCCAAGTTGATTAGGTTCTGTTATTTACTGATTATAAGAAGAAAAGATAGAAGCCTCATCCAATAACCTAGTTTGGAAAATATTCTTTTCATCACATATCAAAAGAGGGCGTTGTACTTAACATAATTATTGATACTACAACTCTTGAATTGATTTTTAAAAATTCTCTTACCAAAGTCCAATAAATCAAGATCATCGCTGCGATACGGCGTGGGACAGTGGTCGTAGAGAGCGCTCGTGGGCCCGTTGTACCGCGCCCAGAATTGGGCCCACTCGCCCTCAGCGGGACCCACGGGACCTGACTCCTGCCATGTGCTCACGCAGCAGCTGGTAATAAAACATATGCGTAGCATAAAGGAATTGGACAAGTTGCCAGCGTTAATGCTTCCGTCCAATGACGTAGGAGCAGGGCCGGCGTTAGGGAAGGGCGCGGTTGGGCGTCGCCCAGGGCGCTGGACAACAAGGAGCGCCACAAGTTTCAGAATTAAAGTCACACAACTCATCAGGTAGATAATGACGTGAGAAATTAAGTTTCACTTATTTATAACTAAGAAATATTTATAATATTTTGTAACTGTCGAGTTATAGCGTAATTTTCAGTTTGTCAATGGTTAAGTTTGGAATAAAGTCAAGATACCTGGATTCATTAAGATCCTGTGATCGCGGCGAAATGAGGGTATCTGGGGCTACCCCCATTGACCCAACAGAAGAGGGCGCGGAGTACTCCGGTGACACAGAGGAGCAATCCAACTCAGTACTGACACCTTGTCTGAAAACAATACGACAATGTACAGACAAATTAAAAAAATAACAATGGGTTTGTTATTTTTTTTAATTTACCTCACTGTACTTCTATACTCAGGGCTAGGATGTATGTATCACACATTAAAATCGTTTTAGTTTATTTGTCTTTAGGAGGTCTATATCAATGGTAGCCAACTTTAAACTAACCTGTACTGACTTGAAGAAGAAGTTTTATAACTATCTCTGCTACAAGAGAGGGTACTCTGTCTACTGCATCTGCTATCTAGGCTCATCTGACCTCGCCTGACTGTAACGTCACGGGGACCTCTGGCTATCTGACACTGTAATGACCCACTGCGTGGTTTCTGAGGCTTGGGAGTAGATGTCGCTGTTATACGTCTGATACCGTACTTTGAATTCATGTCTTCGAAATCTGAAACCTGTGTTACGGTGTAACGACGAAATCACTATTAGTTTTTTTTAGTTATATACACACATCAACATGGTTCTAGGGATATTTCAATTAAACCTAAATAACTAAAATTCTATTTTTGTAAAGACATGACGTAACCCCACACATTAAAATAAACCTTGGTTAATAGCCTATCTAATCTGATAATAAACTTTTAGATAAATTTAAATGAAAAAAAAACTTAGAATAAGAGGAAAAACTCAGACAAAATTTCGATCTTAACTTTATTTTTGAAACATCAAAGCCTAAACAAAACAACTAATTTTTTTATAAAAATTTTTGAAAACTTAAAATTAATAATCCGTGGATCCACCTAAGACTCTCCTGACACATTTGCAGCGGTTCTGCATACTCAAAACAAGGGTGTCAATATCCTGTTGTGGAATACTGTCCCAAGTCCTGCTTAGATGCTAGAAAGCTGGTTTTCATGCACAATATCTTCAGGTAAATTCCTAAGAGCTCTTCTCTGAAGGATATCCCAGGCATGCTCAAATAGCTCATAGTGATTAAAATGGCAGTCCCCCGACCAGTCGAATTAGTGGAAAAGACGTTTGATGAAGAATCTTTTACTGGTCTCAACGTAGTCTACTCTTACCTGAGACAACTCTAACGACATGTCATCTTCTATAGAAGTGTCCTTACTTCTAGTAGAATGCGCCATGCTGTGCCGCTTAGGGGAATCGAAGGTTTTCTTCTTATGTAGGGAGTCCAGGGAAGGTCGCCTGTGGGAGCCGGGGAGGGAACTTGCGCGATCCGCTCTGGAACAAGAGACTTTCTTGTAGTGGTGTTGTATGACAATGGAGGGATCACTCATCTTTATAAATGGACAGGTTGTCGCTTAGAAATAACAGCTTTTGCTTCGTCAAATGAACATGATCAAGAGAGATAACTGAAATAAAGGATAATTGGATAGAGTGCGAAAATTATAGGAACATAATGATGAATATAGTTGCATAGTACCATTCTAACTGTATTGTGGTTGGCTATTTCGTATTACTATATAAAACACAATAAACACAGTGAAGTTTACTTACGAAGGAAAACATTGCGATGTAAAATGCACATATGCGAGAAGAATTAACATAATACGTGTGCTTGTGAGCTCTTAGGGCAGTGATGGCATGACAGAGATCTAGTTTCTGACTTAAGACAGGCGTGGAAAAGAAGTAAAGTTTTTTTTAGTAAAAAAAACTTTGATTATAAATTATGGTTATGACCAATGAGCGACCACTAGTTAAAATAAATATTTCATTGTATACCTTTTAAAAATCTGCCGCCCTGTCACTACGAGATCGAAGTTCTGACTCTTAGGTTGTCTTTTAGGAGTGGAATTGCTGGATGTAGGCGCAGTAGTCACTCTCTTACTGTCCTTCTCTTCTCTGCTACCGCGACGGGAAAGAGACGCTGAGTTCCTTCTAGAAGTTGGTCTACTCTTCCCACCTTCTGCGTCCTTATCTTCTGTGTAACGGTCGCCTTTTTGCATGGCGCGGTACTAGAACGAGAGTATAAAATAATTTATTAATTAAAAAACTAAAACCTGACTGACTATAACTATGACAATCTGGGGAACAATACGAATCGATTGACACCACCTAGTTGTATAGATTACAGAGGATTTTTTTTCAAATTACAGGAATAACTCTACTAGCCCCAACAGCAAGATTTCTAAAGTGCCTTTTTACTATTTCTTTAGCAGGGTTATATGAGACTGTAATACGCAGCTCTGTGTCGCTTCTTATTGTGCAGCGCCCTGGGCGGTCGCCTAACAGCACTCTACCCTAACGCCGGCCCTGGTCATTATAGAATTGACATATAGAAACTTACAGACGCGCGAAAAACTTATTTTTTCTAAACCAGTCGGATAAAAAAGAAAATCTTACTTACGTATAATTTATGTCAATACATCGTCGTTATATAGACACATATAGTTAGCCTGTGTGTTCACAGCTGGACAGGTTTTGATGAACTGAACGATATAAAGGGCTGTACTAAGTTACACTTCAATAGATAATAAAGTTAATATAGTAACAAGAGGAGCGAATAGCGGAAAATAAAATAATTTAAAGCCCGCTATGAATCTTTAATTTTGACTGTACAAAATTGAAGGTGTGTAACGGCATAACCTAACTTTTTAAACAAACGACATCTACGGACCCTTGAACCAATCTTCATTGCACATATTCCTTAAGCTAAATTACAATAGTGAGTTCGTTATTTTTTCAACTAATTACAAAAACCTGTGGTCATGAAGTCACGAATTTTTAGGTTAGAATATATATGTAATAAATAAATAAAAAAACCTCATAGTTTTTGTTGGTTAGTTTGTGGTTATAATAGTAATTATAGATTAGGTCCTAGTATATAAGAACCTGAAAGTAATATTACATTGATCCTTGAAATCGATTCAAAAATTATGAAGAAATATTTACAAAAATGATAAAAATACGATGCGATAAAAATTGTCCCCATCTCTTTCATTAGCTATAATTTTCTCTTCGTAACTAATAAATTCCTAATTATATAAATAAGTACTTACCACTAAACTACGACTTAGTGTCCTTCAAGAAGCGAGCGTATCACCATCTCAAAGGCCGGCAACGTATCTGCGATTCCTCTGGTATTGCAGATGTCCATGGGCGTCGATGAACACCTTGATGTTCCCGCTGCTCGTTTGCACCCTCCTCTTATAAAAAAGTACTTACCAATTCAAAACATGCTAGGTAAAAATTAAAAAAAGATATTTTAATTGAATCTAATACCCGCTCCTTGCTTATAGTATATCCACAGCCTTAATTAGAGGTAAGGGGTGATCAGTGGCCCGAGCAGGCTCACATACCCCCGACACGACTGACCGATTTCACTAAGCATGTCGATATCGTAACATAAATGTCCATATATACGCTTTATATAATGGATTATTAAAGTTATAAACAAATAACCTAATCGACCTCTATTAAACTCTATGGTTCTTTGAGACGGTGTTATCCCTTGTGTTAACACTTCAGGACAACAGATAACATTGGAACGGATTTCGTTATAGCCAAAAACATCAAAACCTATCGTGCAATAAGTTCCATAATTAAGAAATAGGTAATATATATTAAATGTATTTTTTTCTTTCTTACTTTTTTTCTAATTAAATAGTAAAGTAATTTATTATTGTATTGTATGTTAAAAAATTATATGTAACGACGCCTGGAAAAGGCAAAATGTTCAAATAAATAAATAAATAAATTTAACATTAGAAATGACACAAGTCGATGTTATGAAAAGTGGTAAGCAATTTTTATCGATAATTATGCTTGATTAAATAATTGCTATTTTTATTTGAAAGGCGTTTATTGTATTTTATAATTTATCAATATTTACGCATGCAAGATATGTTATTATAAGATATTATTGTTATAAATATATTTCCATAGAATATTTTAATACACACAAACTTTTTGCTTTTGCATGAATGTGTCAAATTAACATACAAAGATACCCACTACTGAGTAAATATTACATAAAAATATTGAATAGGAAACGCACTTTCCTTGTCAGTTTGTGTGTCACGCGTGTTTAAGTTGTTAGGTAATCAAGTAAGAGATCTCTCTGAGTGACCTCATCTTTAAATGAGGACAATTGATTAAAAACTAGCTCTCACATCTTAAGATACGTCGCCGTTGTAACAAAATTATTATTGAAACTTACTATTTTAACAATATGTAGTAACTAAGCTTTTCCGTGAATAAAGAAAATACATGTTTATTTTAATTTCTAATTTGTGGTTCAGTTGCTTAATTTAAATCCGTTATCTAGTTTAATTCTGTTTATCTGTGTTCTTGTTAATCACGCCATCTATTACTGAAAAATGGAATGAAATTCTTTATGAAAATCCTTAAACGTTTTTTAATTAAAGATTTGGTTTTTTGTATTGAATAGGCTACGGAACTACTCAACCGATATGAAAAATTATTTCTCTATTTTTTTTTCTCTTTAATTGATATCTTTTGTAAGTGTAAATTGTTTTGTTTTTTGTTCATAAACTGAATTTGATTTTATTTTTTTTATTGTGAAGCTACATTATCTCCGGGTGAAATAGGTTATATTTTTTACTAGATTTTAATTCCGCACGAACGAATTCCCGGGCATCTGCTAGTGTATAATAATTTTGATTAAATACGAAAAATATTTGATGTCAAATAATGTCTTACGACAAACATCTGCACAAATGTAATAGAATCAAAATTCTGTTATCAAAATGTATATGTTATTGTTAAAAAATCTGTAAAAAAATATCGGAATTCTTTCACGTATTTGCAACGTAGCGTAAGATTTGATTACATAAATACATTAAAAGGCGTTAAAAGCTTTTGTTTGTTAAACAGTCCGCCATTTTGTTTTAGCAAACACGTAACGAAACGAGGCCTGTCCGGTCTGGAGAAAGCCAACCCTCTTAGAAATGATGCGTGAAGAAGTAGGCATGCATTGTAACTAATGGATGGTTCAACTTTGTATAGATTTGCATTAATAAGAAACATTCCTTGACGTATAATGCGTTAGTCCTTTACTTTTAATTACACGACTGGCAAGAGAATAATGTTTTTCAAGCGTATTTAATGTCAATTGGTTTTTATGTATGTGAGTTTGTAGGTATGTAAATTACTTTGATACAAAACAGAACTGATTTTGACGAGTGAGGTGTCATACTATTTGTCTTCTTCCCCTGATAAGAGTGTCATAAATAAGATATATTAAATCGGCGCAAAACACATACATACATATGATGTAAGAAATAAAATTCTAAATTAGTGAAAAATTAGATAATAGATGGCGCTATTTCATTCACCAGAGCCTCAGTCGATTTTTTGATTTAATCAAGGTAAGTAAACACAGAGACGTCATATTTCATAGTATCATTAACTGAGGTATACAGTCGTACAATAAAGGGAATGAAATGTTGTGATACAAGTATTTCGACAGTGTAAACCCACATTAAATGCGTGTACCTGTCATGTCGTCACCCACCGGTCAAATGTACGGACTTTCGCCGCAAGGCCGTGTAGGGCCGAGATGAACTTTCACTCGGAGGCTGAGAACTAGGTTTGCAATGATACTTTGAGTTATGCGGACAGTCCTTTTTGTAACTGATAGATGAATTATGGCTCAAGAAGGGCGGTATTAAAAGCACCTAAAGACTTAAATGCGGAGAAGTGGCTTTTGTTGCAATATATATAATACTCGTGTAAGAGTATAGTCAGAAGGTATTATTGCTTATTTTTATTTAACCAATAGCTTCTCATATAAATAACTTGATAAATAAAACTATTTTCATTCTATTTTAAAATACAATTGTAACATATTTTTTATTCATTGTATGAATCCTCTTATGTCTATTTAAAACATAAAACTATCAAAAAAAGTATTTCTAAAATAAATCATTTGTTTGTCTAGACATTTGAAAAAATTCCTTTAACTGTAACTTAAAAATAAAAGTAGATTTGTGAAAAAAAAAACAAATGTCAAAATGACAGTCCCGCTAAATTTCGAAAGATGGCGTTCCTTTACCGCGTAAGTTGCGTAACGTTAAATACTGAGGCATTCCTAAATAATGATAGCATTTCGTTTCGTAACCTCACAAGTCCGGGATGCCATTGACACCAACTAAATGCTGGGAAATAACACCGGAAATTATTATTGTTATCCATTAATTGTCTTTTTATTGATTTAAATAAATTACTTTCTATGTTTATTTTGAATGATTTGTGAAAAAGTAAGAATTTAAAAGGAATAATTTATTACATTTATTTTACATTTTTATTTATATCGTAAATAAAACGTAACATATAATTTTGTGTATGGTAGACAATTTTAAATAAAAGCATTTCATATGACCCACTTTTTATCATCAATATGATAAATAAATCAATAAATACATAAATATGCAATAAAATAAAACTTGATTTATTTAAAAATCTTCCATATAGCTTTCACAATATAATAAAATGTTTATTTTTACGTTCTAAGGTTATCGATTAACGTCTAAATAATTAGCGATAACCGCCATATTTGTAAAATTACGTTTCCCGCCAGCATGACGTAACTTTTAAAAAATTTGTAGAAAGTAAACATACAAATGTTATTTTCCTTTGTTATTCCGTAATTGTTAATATATTGCGATTTGTGAATCATGCGGATATCCTTGTCATAAATTACTTATATGTTAAAATATTGACACACTTTTATAAACCTTTAAAATTTCGAATTTGTAGTAATCACCTTAATAAAAAAAAAAATTTTTGCTCATTTTATATTGATTACGAATTACGATTCAAGTTCAGGAGATTTACTAAATAGCCAAACTTGGCTATCTAATTGGCTATATTATCTAAATGTACTAATTTTATGCATTTTATTACATTTTAATACAAATGTAAAAGTTTTTTAATTAATTAATTTACGAACTCTTGTTTATTTTAATTTAACTAAAACTATCGCTAAGAGTGTAATACATTTTTCATAAAATTTTATAGAAAAATATTATATTATTTTCACATACCTAACTTTCTTTTTACTGATACTGGCATAAACAATACACGTGCCTTTGCCTCGGTGTAACAATATCACACGCTCCGCGCCAAAATATTGTTTTGCATCAAAACTGTCACTTTCAGATTTTCCGCGGTTATGCAAATCTTAAGAATTTCGATGGCCGCACCCACACACATCTCAGACAAATAAAGGAGAAAACGAACTTTTAATGTCCTGCTAATATATTTAAAACAAATTTGTGACATATTACAAAGTGATAAGGTTTATTTTAAAATTATATTCGATTGAGATGCTGTGAACTTATCAATGAAACTGAAGTTCAATTATTACCACAAAGCAAAATAAACCATAAATGTATATTCAATTGATTACATTTTGACACAGGAAAGAGGTGGAAATATAAAAAATTCAAACATTACAAATCGAAAATAACCTTTACCTGTATGGAATAAGGTTTAATTTCGTTTACATGGTATATTAAGTAAACTTGTATGAGATACACTCTATCCTACTTTCTTCAGAAGAGGTTTCAAGACGACAGTCGTGGCTGTACGGTCGCGAGCTTTGCTCGCTGATTAAAAAAAACTGCTTCAATTAAGAGTTTGACAGTTTGAAGTAATCTGACAATTAAAACGGGCGGGAATAATTTGAAAGTTTGTTAGTGAATCGTGTTTTTTTTTTAACTTTTTTTTGTGTTGGTGCATTTGTTCGTGTCTGGGATAATATTTTAAACTTTTCGGGAAAATGGTGAGTTGTTATTTTTTTTTAATTAGTACCTTTTATAATTTAAAAATATCAAAGATATTCTCCGTCGTTCAGCCATTTCAATAAATTATTAAAATATTTTATTTAAAATTCAATTAAATTTAAAATTACTCGTTAATTTATTTTGTATGTTGCATATTATTTATCTTCAACTTTTTTGTAGTTTAAATAAATAAATAACTTTTATTTTTTCGTGAGAATTAAACTTTTTAAAACCTACAAAAGAATTTTTTCACAAATTAAAAATTCTTAGATTTTCAAATTGTTTCTTTTATACAAGTAATATAAATTACGACATAAATGAATAACAATTTTATAATCCATTTCAAATATGAAAATACCTAGATATAAACTTACTAACCAAGTAAAAGAAATGAGTTGTAAGCACAAACCGGCCCTCAACTTAGTATCCGGTACTTCCGGCAAAGCTCTCTCCGAAGCCAGCGCCCTCTGCTAGCTTTATTGAGTACATTGACACACAGTTCTAGGAATCTATGGTAAATGCTAGAAAAATATACTTTGTTTGATATAAATATAAAATAATATTGTCCCTACGATTTACCTATATGTTTAGGTTATAGTGTGTTAGCGTCTGCTAGCGCAGAGGATAAACAACACACTACATGTCCGGGTTCGGACAAAGTCTGGATATTAACTACGTCCCCATCAATTTTCAGCTAAATCAGTTCGACCGATCTTGAGTTATAAATAGTGTAACTAACACGACTTTCTGACTATATATGTATACATTTATTTGATGTTCTTACGGTGAAGGAAAACATTGTTGTTTGTTGATTAGGGCAGTGTTGGTGGCCTGTTGCTTGAAGCCTAACCTAACTAAGGCAAGTTCGATCCTGATAATGGTCACGTATGGCTGATGACTGGCACACGTGTAGTAGTGTTTTATTAATGAAATTGCACAAAGTTACTTCCCGGCCAGACCAGATTTATTGCGATCGACCGGAGATCCCGAACTGTTCCCGGAGAGCAGGCATGGCGAAACAAATGCATCCGACACAATATTTCGAGCACGTGACTGAACACATAATTCATTGTCCACTAGGAAAAAAGTTTGAAGTTACTAAATGAGGAGCCAATGCTGGTGATAACCTACAGAATGTTCCCAATAATAGTCAAAATTATTTTACGGCACGCCTATGACCTTATTAAACATATCTTAAACGGGGTGAAAGACCACCGAGAGGGTTGTGTGGGTACTCACATAACCCTATTTCCACCCAGGAGCATCTTTGTAAATTTCCCCACCGCATAGAAAAGTTTTAATGATAACATTATGTGCATACCAGCTACCGCCCGCGACTCCGTCCGTGAGTATTAAAAAAACTAGTCTAACTAAATAGTCTTCGTGTTCTTCCAGACTATGTTCGTCATCTGTGATAAATTTCATTAAGATCAGTTGACCCGTTCTGGAGATACCTTCTAACAAACATCCAATCCATCCATACATCTAAACATCTTACTAATATTATAAATGCGAATGTTAAAATGGATGTTTGTTTGAAGGTATATCCGGAACGGCTCATCAGATCTTAATGAAATTTGGTATAGATGTAGAACATAGTCTGGAAGAACACATAAGCTATTACTAAGTTTCTTTTAATCCGCGCGGACGGATTCGCAGACGACAGCTAGTTTATAATATTAGTAAGACTATGTCCGGTTTCCAACCTTGCTCCGGTCACCAGCTGTTGAAAGATAATTTAAATTCTGTATCTAAATGTTTCATTTATGTTAATAATGTAGAAAGTATTCAGCTTTCGGTTCACAGTAATTAGTCATTTATTTACACACTAGCTGACGTTACTTCGTAACAAATTTCAAGATTCTGAGTTCACAAGAAGCACCCTGTAGGTTTTGATTCCCTTTTGAGTGTGGAATTATTGCGCTAGCTTAGAAGCTTGATGTTTTCACAGCTCCAATAGACAGTATAATAATTCCAGCTTAATACCTCCACGCGTTCCTGAGGAAAAGGGTCTTGATAGACAGACAGACGGACAGACAAAAAATTGATCCTAAAATGGTTTCGTTTTTTCCTTGCGATGTACGGAATCTTAAAAACCTGTTATATTCTGAATTATCTAACATAAAATATTAATTTTATTACGTTTCATGACAGTAATGATAATCATCCAAGCAAAACCAACACATACGTATTTCAACAGCGGAAGCATCATCAAATTATCTTCACAGTTAAAATATTACAATGCTACAATTCACTTGTTAGAGAGCATTGTGTGCGGAGAATTGATGGTCACCGGTTTATTATAACCACAACGTCTTCACTTATGTGGTTTTCTCACGGTACAGTGGAGTTTTGCTGACTGTGTTCCATCTGAAGCGTACATCGTTTGAACTTACGAACGTAGAAATCTTATGTTATTAATATTATAAATGCGAAAGTTTAGATGGATAATAAATAGCAATAAATAACAACAGTTCTTCTTCTTTCTAACGTGATTTCGAAATTTACACAGAAATGAATATTTATCGAATTATTTTAAAAGATATATAACACAGGGAATAAATCCATACATGGTATATCGCAAAAACGTGACTTACGACACTCTATCAAAAATCTCATGAAAAAAATGAAAGAAATAAAATGAAAAGTTTGGACTAATTTCTTATCTTACTAATATTATAAATACGAATGTTTAGATGTTTGTTTGAAGGTATTTTCGGAACGGTTCAACGGATCTTGATGAAATTTGTGACAGATGTAGAACGTCTCGAAGAACACATAGACTACTTTTAAGTTTTGTTTTAAATGGCGTGGAGTTGCGGTCGACAACTAGTTTTATGTAATTTTAATTTTAGAATCTTTTGACATTATTTTCATTTCGCAACGTGGCGTCGCGTTGGTAGCTAAATTCAATATTATGGTCAAGCTGGTATCGAAGTATATTTTGTATTAGATAATTTAGTACGAAGAGTGAAAGGTTTATAAAAAAGTAAATAAAAAAATAAGCTAGCATTCAATCGCATTTCATTTTACGAACGACCTCTTAACAAGTGCGCTGACCCGAGCACCGAATGTGGTTGCATAACCTTAAAACTTAAAACCATCCGCGCCCCTCGATCATATTTCAAAACTGGTTTTTGTTCACTTTCACTGAGAGAAATCCATAGAAATGACGAGTTCGCCACTGGCTGAATGTACACACCTTTTTACAAATAACATAAAAATATGTCTGTTGTCAAAGAATAAAAATTGACATGTCATTTTGGCGGAAACATAATCTGCAATTATCATGATGATCACTGGCTGTGTGTGCGTAACAGTTCCCTTTTTTATAAAAAAAATGTAACTGAAATTAGATGTTTGTCAAAGAATTCAATTGACAAGTAATTTTGGCGGGAAAATAATAATTTCTAACTTTATATTTATTATTGGCTTTTCATTGTTACAAAATTCATACAAAGCCGTATTGTCATCCTTTTTTCTTTATTTAAAAAGAGATAATATAATAAACTGTTTCATTATAAAAACGGGCAATGTAAGTATCTCATAATATAGTCGAGGACCTTCATTTTCTTCCAATTTCGGTGAAATGACATTACGAGTATAGACACAAAATGCAATCATTATCACAGCAACGTGTATACTTGCTGAATAACTGCAATCAGATAATAGCAACCGATCAAGCCGAGGTTCAGCCCTCTCGGGCCCCTTGAATAGGAATGCTAAACGCGTAATGAGTGACAGCCCAAGCCGAGGTCCCCTCTCGGGGGCCCTTGAGCCCAGTCACTCCATGGAGCGTCCACCGAAGTGACCTAAGAGCTCGGTGACCTCCCAATCCGGTAATAATAACGAAGTAACAGCCCGAGCCGAGGCTCCTGAGGGAGACCTCGAGCCCAGTTACTCTTAAAGGAGGTTTAGGGTAAGCGCCATCTGCGCCCGGCCACCTCAAGCCCGGTGAAACTGTAAATGCCTCTTCAAGGCAAACAGTGACTACTCAGTCACAAAAAAAAGTGCTGAATTACTCTTATGACGACAGTTTGCTATGCATTCGATATTAAGTAGGAAACGAATTTGATTATTTTGTGTGTAACATTATTTTGATGAATTTAATTCACTGTATCCCATTAGATTGGTTACGGTAAATGAATGCTGTAAACGTCTTTAGATTTGGTAATAATCCGTGTAATTTGACAAAATTATGCGTTGCAATTTGATATTAGGTATGTAATGATATTAGTTTTTTTTTAGTTCATAAACCATATTGTTACATAGAAATTTTAAAAAATGTGTTATTTAAATAAATTATTTTGGTTACTTCATTTTGACATTGGCTGAATATACAAACCTTTTACCTCACAGATAAAAAATATAATGTTCGTCAAAGAATAAAAAGTAAGAAAAGTGTTATTTTAACAGCATATTGTTTTATTTACTTTTTTTAAATCAAACAAAACTGGTCAAATATGATCGACGATGTAAAAAAATATAAAAATAAAACAGTTTTTACTCATAAAATACGTTAACACTTTCAAACAGATTTACCATTTCACCATGTTATATTTTACAATCGTCCATGAAATAGTCCGAGACGAAAGCATTGATGCGGTTTCATCTGCGTCGGTTTGATGGATGTTATAATTATTTTAACGATCTCTTGTTCTAATTAAGACACGACCGGTCCGAGCGAAAGTTATCTACGAACTAATGACGTCACAACATACGTGACAAATCACATGCTAGTATATTGAACGCTCGACAATTAGGTCCTGTGGGCCTAGCACGAATATTTATGCCAGTCGCCATAGTATCTTTATCGACAAAAATTTATATTAAAACTAGCTGTCGCCCGCGACTCCGTCCGCGCCCAGTTAAGAAAAAAAAAAACAAAATGAAAAATAGATGTTGGCCGATTGTCAGACTTACTGAATATGCTCACAAAATTTCATGAGAATCGGTCAAGCCGTTTCGGAGGAGTACGGGAACGAAAACTGTGACACGAGAATTTTATATATGTATTAGATTTGTGCAGCAACTAATTTTGACATAATTTTCGTTGGCGATACGAAGGCTTATCGAAAATCAGTTATATTCGTGCTATGCTCACTATTCCAACCCCACCTTTAAGGATATTCGCTGGACAGGTCGCTGCTGTAAATGACTTTTGATTCGTTTCGACTTAAAAACGCCACTAACTGTAGGTTAATTCTATTATTAGTTCGAGTTTCTAACACTGCCATCAACCTTTATCGTCAGCGCCAAAATGGAGATAATCAAATAGGTACAAAACACCACGTCCTGTTGCCTGTCCAATGGGATATATGTCGAAGTAAGTTTTTTAATGCCTGTCTCTCTGGGATAAGCTTTTCAGTCTATTATAGCTACGAATAATTTATATTAGATATTATAATATAATATTCTGATATACTTGACATTTTATAAATCTATTAGCACAGGTGGGCACAGTTAATCGAAAAGTTAACTTCGTTAATCGTTTATTCGTTAATTAAAAAATTAACTTCGTTAATCGTTAAAACGTTAAATTCTCAAAAATTTAACGCAAGTTAAAGTTAATCGTTAACAGTTAACCATACCAAAATTATACATACTAATTTCACAGTTATTGTGGCGACACTTGTTTAAAATAGTAATTTGACTATACATTCTATAACACATTAGTATTAGAGACGAGTATGAATGCATTATAGTATATTTCATTACGAATGCGGAAAGCCTGTCATTGCAAAGAGTTCCGACAAATGTCTACCTGAGCCGAGGCGCAGCCGAAGGTGAGGGTTGACAGTCGGAACAAGTTGTAATGACAGTTCCGCATGTGTACTAAACAACTATTTTTAATACAGTTGCGAAAAAATAAAGCAATTTAATATAATAATAAAAACACAATAAACTCAACTAACTAAAATGTTTGAAAAATGACGCCAACCGTAAAAGAATACAAACAGGGATTTTTTTTTGTTTTCTTCACCCATTCTGGGTAGGCAAAGGGAACTATGCCCAAACAGCCAAGTCTTCAGTAGATTATTTTTATTGATATGAAAAGAAAATAAAATTGAATGAGATGAAAGCTAACCTAATTCATTGAATCAAATCATTAAATCTGATATTGTAACAAATTAGGAGCTTCTTTTTAGAAATTATTTGCTTATTTGCACGAATCATAAAAACTTCAATGATTCATTTTTTTAAAACTTCGTGGTTGGTTTTTTTTAATAGACATTATTTTGACAGTTGGGAAAGAGAACGCACGAGTTTGGAAAAGCTAAAGAAAAAGCACGAGTAAAAAGTGTTTTGTTACAGTTGCTCAAAAAGTGGCATATTGCAGGGACGAAGAGCGTTCAGAATGTGGGCTATTACATACTCGTGCTTTTATATACTCGTAATGAAATATACTATTTCGAACCTTCTTTTGATTTTGTCCTGTTGGTCACGTCTTTCCCGGATGCTCTGATGCATCACACTTGCACGCGAACTTCACATATATCAATTATCAACTCGTTCTTTCACCATTCGAGTCCCCGACAGTCGCCCAACATAGTTGAACTTACGAGCGTGGCGTGGCGCGTAATTTTAACAAAATGACAGCACGTCTCCAAGTTTCTAATTTAACGATTAACGGACTTTTATTAACGGAAGTCGAGTTTAACGGAAGTTAACAAAAGCGTTAACACTTTTTGAAGTTAACTTAAAAGTTAATCCGTTAAGCAAAATGTTAACTTCGTTAATTAACGATTAACGGATTAACGAGTTAATGCCCAGCTCTGTCTATTAGACATTTAACAGCTACCCTAAGGCTCTGTTGACAATTCTCTGACCGGACAAGTGACTTTCTACAAGATGTTGGCACAAGTGGAAACTCGTCGCCGTCAAAGAATAAACGACTCGCAGATACTGTTCGAATGAGGTTAGGCAGAATATCTTGTTGTATATTGTATACGCAATATTCTCCTTTATATTTTGAGTATAATATTTATTTAATATTCTCTTTTGCTCGATTTCTGAAGGTTACAGGTATTACAAAAAGTTTTTTTATAATACGAGTATAAGGTGGCAAGGAAACAACCGTCGACCTGAATTCGCCAAAATGGGTTAGCGACCGTTACCCTTAGATATTCGTAATGGCAGATGCATTGCCTACCTTTAATTGACGGAGGAAGAGACATTACTCCATTAAATCCCCTTCTCCTTCCCATTTTTTCCGTATAAGAAAAGAAAAGGAAGGAAAACAGGACTTAAATTAGACTCACATTCATCAGACTGTACGCAGTATTAAGTTGTTATTAAGTATTTATTTTTAATTATAATTCCGTATCGAAAAAAAAAAACAATTTTGATCGTCAAAGTAAAGAAAAATATCAAATATACAATAAATATTGCTGATGTATGTTTTTTTGAAATGCTTTTAACTTATCATAGCTATTAATAAAATAAAATTAGAAAACACCATAAATAGCCGATATTACATAATGCCGCGTCTACGGTTGTCGATTCTTTGCCGGGTCATCTGACTTTCACCTTACCTTACGAGATGAGCTTTCACGTGATATAGACAAATGTCGATTGATTGAAAAAAAAAATCATTATTTAAAAAAAACACATAAAATTCGTAATACTAAATTCGGTACGCGCTAGCTTTTTAATGCCTATTCGCTCTTCTCTTGAATGTCGCAATCCTTTGCAGTACGCACAAGGAACGATGATTCAAAAGCTTTTCGTTCAAACGCGCGGTACGTCTACTAAATAAGGATGGATTCCAGCTGTATGAACGTCCGATGGCAGAATGGTGATGGTAGCACAAATATTGAAAATAGCCATCGTCAACATCGTCAATCATGTCAAAATTAGTGTGAAACTTTTGGTGAACTTTACGCGTATCGAGTATACAATCTGCACAAATAATATAAATGTTGTACACACTGTAGAGATGTCAGATAGAATGACATTCTTTACGAGAAAGTGATCTTGAATAAAATAGATAACTTGTCGTTGCTTGTCTTAGTTATGACTTGCCACTTTGCTTATTCTAAACTACTGGTGTCATTCATTGGTCGAAAGTTGCCCGTATTTTATAATCTTTTAAATTTTATTTCTGAAAAAAAAAACTTGTGAGGTGTCAAGGAACACCCGGATGGAACGAAGTTCCTTTCAATTAATTAGTGAAGGAACCAATGTTTATTCTATGAATAAAAAACTTAAGTCTTCACAAGAAGTACATTTTATTTCTATGAATTTTCGTTATATATTGTCACGTCGTTGCCATGGTGAAGTAGCGCTCATTCGTCGTTAACATACTTACTTTTTCACTTTTTAAGATTTTTTTCCTTCTAGCCCCCTTTCACAACGCGCGATAAGGAACTTCGTTCCAAAACTAACCTATAGAATATCTGCTTGCATCAGCTACCTTCCCGTCAAAGACCCGTTAAAATTGATCCAGCTGTTCCGGACATTACCCGGAACAAACGAGGCCTTGAAGAGACATACAGACAAAAATGATAATCCAATTTTAGTAATATTAGAAGATAACTCGATCCCGCGACTTCGTTTATAAAAATTTAAACAAGGAAAATGTATATTACTAATATTATAAATGCGGATGTTTAGATGGATGGACTCAACGGATCTTGATGCAATTTGGTTCAGATATAATAATGTAGAACATAATCTGGAAGAACACATAGGCCCCTCATTTTCTTTTTAGCTCCGCGCGGTGTCGCGGGCAACAGCTAATTTGGTAATAAATTTTTGAGGTGTATCTAATGTATTTTTATTTGTTTCAGTTTCCCCCTTGGAGAGCGGTAAGTAATAAATCAACAAACAAGAGGCCTTAATTCTTTTACTTACTCCGGTGGCGCAGCAACCCAAAGTGGGTCTTGGCCTCCGACACAAGAGATCGCCAGAGTCCCGTCCTGTGCCTTCTCCTGCCAGTCCATCTCTTGTAGCTCCAGCAGGTCTAGCTCTACGGCGTCTCGCCAGCGGTATCTGGGCAGGCCGATAGTTCGGCGGCCAGTCGGGGTCCCCAGATACGCTGCTTTGACATTCCGGTCTTCCTCCATCCTCGTAAGGTGGCCAAAGCCATCGGAGAAATAAATCATAAATCTTATCTTACTTATATTATAAACTAGCTTTTACCCGCGACTTCGTCCGCGCCTAATAAAAAAAAAATGCACACAAGATGAAAAAGTTCCTATGTCCGTCTCCTAGTTCTAAGCTACCTCATTATCAATTTTCAGCTAAATCAATTAGACCGATCTTGAGTTATAAATAGTGTAACTAACACGACTTTCTTTTATATATATAGATAGATAAGATGCGAATGTTTAGATGGATGAATTTTATGTTTAATTCCACACGGGCGGAGTCGCGGTCAACAGCTAGGTATATTATAATTTGGTAACATTAGTATGAAAGAACTCGAAGCGAAAGCGAATACATATTCCGTTATATAGCTTGTTATTAACTTGTTCTTTAATTGGAAATACTTGCTCACATGTTTACGGAACGAAATTTTAACAATTACCATAGAGTTATAACGTTTAGAGGTGACAAACCTATTTAAATCGTCAGTTCACAAAAAAAAATGTTATTTTTAACGAAGTGGTTTTTGCCTGCGACTTTCTAAGCGAAATTAAAAAAAAATCTAGCAATAAACCAAGCCTAATGGAAAAGGAATTTTTCAAATCGGTCTAGTAGTTAATGAGTTTATTTGTGAGATAAAAAATATAAAAATTCAAATTTCTTTGTACAATTTTCAGCTTAACGATACTTAAAACACTATCTTACTAATATTAGGTCCTTACATATGAAATTGGCGTTTTTCGTACTGGCCACTTTAATCACGAATTTCTCCTCTTTGGTAAGGAATTCTAAATTCAAATTTGTACAGCTATAGACTCATGTATTTGTGGTTCGATGACCGTCATTCATTTGTTTTTTTTTCTTCTGTTTTTTTCTGTTTGCGTCACTGATTTTACAAAATGGAAAACTTAAAATATCGCATTATTTACGAGTACGAGTTCCGCCGTGGCACTAGTGCTGCGGAAACGACTCGAAGGGTGAATGATGTGTATGGCGGTCGTGTTGCAAAAGAAAACACAGTTCGTTTTAGGTTCCAACGTTTTCGTTCTGGAAATTTCGATCTGCAGAACAAGCCCCGTGGACGGCCTGAGACTCAAGTTGATAATGAAGAGTTGAAGGCTATTGTGGAAGCGGATCCATCGCAAACCACGTCCGAGTTAGCTGCAGGCTGCGATGTTAGTGATAAAACTGTTTTAATTCACTTGAAGCAAATTGGGAAGATTAAAAAGCTTGAAAGGTGGGTACCTCACGAATTGACTGAAGCAAACCGGCAAACGCGCGTCGACTGTTGCGTTACATTACTAAACCGGCACAATAATGAAGGTATTTTAAACCGAATCATTACCTGTGATGAAAAATGGGTTCTTTACGATAATCGGAAGCGCTCAGCGCAATGGTTCGATCCTGGCCAGCCAGCCAAATCCTGCCCCAAGCGAAAATTAACCCCAAAAAAGTTACTTGTAAGCGTTTGGTGGACTAGTGCCGGTATTGTTCATTACAGTTTTCTCAAATCTGGCCAGACTATTACGGCTGATGTCTATTGTCAGCAATTGCAAACCATGATGGAAAAGCTAGCGGCTAAACAACCTAGGCTGGTCAATCGCTCCACGCCACTGCTGCTTCACGACAACGCTAGACCACACACTGCGCAACAGACGGCTACTAAATTAGAAGAGCTTCAATTGGAAAGTCTAAGACATCCTCCGTACTCCCCGGAGCTTGCTCCAACAGATTACCATTTTTTTCGAAATTTGGATAACTTCTTGCAAGGGAAAAAATTCAACTCCGATGGGGCAGTCCAAATCGCCTTCAAAGATTTTATTGATTCCCGTCCGACTGGTTTTTTTAGTAAAGGGATCAATGAACTACCTATGAGATGGCAAAAGTGCATAGAAAATAATGGTTCATACTTTGATTAATTAAATATATTATATTAAAAAATATTCGACTTTTTGTTCCTCCCATACAAAACGCCAATTTCATATGTAAGGACCTAATATTATAAATGCGATTGTTTAGATGGATGTATATTTGTTTGAAGGTATCTCCGGAATGGCTGCATGGATCTTGATGAGATTTGTCACAGATATAGAACATTGGAAGAAAACACTGGCTTGTTATTACGTTTTTTTTTAATTCCGCTCGGATAGAGTCGCGAGCAACAGCTAGTCATTAATAATGGCAACCGATAAACATTAAGAATGTGCCGAAATCAGTGTGAAAGTGTTTCGTTCACATCTCGCGTACTAAGATACTGAAGCTGAATCACTTTCACTGCGCGTAAAGAAGTCGTGCAGATATAATAACGTATAGACACCGCATAAAAATAATTTAATCCTTACTAATATTATAAATGCGAAAGTAACTCTGTCTGTCTGTCTGTCTGTCTGTCTGTCTGTCTGTCTCGCTTTCACGCCAAAACTACTGAACCGATTTAAATGAAATTTGGTACACAGATAGTCTAGAGCCTGAGGATGGACATAGGCTATATTTTAACGCGAAAAAGGGGTTGTAAGGGGTTGAAAGTGGGGGTGAAAGTTTATATGGAAGTGTCGTCTACTATTGTTTACTGAACCGATTTAAATGAAATTTGGTACACAGATATTCTAGAGCCTCAGAAAGAACATAGGCTACTTTTTAACGCGAAAACAGGGTTGTAAGGGGTTGAAAGTGGGGGTGGTAATTTGTATGGAAGTATTGTCATTTTAACAGTTAGAAGCTTGAAATTTCTTTCTCAGGCTGCTAATTTGATAGAAATAAATATGAAATTAAATTTTTGTAAAAATGTTACCCTCAAGGGTGCTAAATAACTATAGGGGATGAAATTTTGTTTGGGAATATTTTAGACTTTGGTGAATGTTTTGTTTAGTATGTTTTGCTGTTACCCTTACCAATATTTAGTCTAGGGCCTCAGAAAGAACATAGTCTATTTTTAAACGCGAAAAAAGGGTTGTAAGGGGTTGAAAGTAGGGGTGGTGATTTGTATGGAAGTATCGTCATTTTTACAGTTAGAAGCACGAAAATTCTGTCTAAGGCTGCTAATTTGATATAAATATATATGAAATTCAATTTCTGTAAAAATTTTACCCTGAAGGGTGCTAAATAACAATAGGGGATGAAAATTTGTTTGGGAATATGTGAGGTTTAGGTGAATGTTTTATTTAATATGTTTTGCTGTTACCCTTACTGATATTTAGTCTAGAGCCCGAGACAGAACAAAGACTACTTTTTAACGCGAAAAGAGGGTTGTATGTGGGGGTGGTAATTTGTATGGAAGTATCGTCATTTTTACAGTAAGAAGCTTGAAACTTCTTTCTAATGCTGCTAATTTGATGTAAATAAGTAAGAATTTCGATTTTTGTAAAAATTTTACCCGTAAGGGTGCTAAATAACAATAGGGGATGAAAATTTGTTTCGCAATATGTGAGGTTTTAATGAATGTTTTGTTTAATATATTTTACTATTATACTTACTGATATTTAGCTTAGAGCCTAAGAAAGGACAAAGATTAATTTTTATCGTGAAAGAGGGTTTGTAAGGGGGTAAAAGTAGGGGTGGAAATTTGTATGGACGTATCGTCATTTTTACAGTTAGAAGCTTATAACTTTTTTTTGGCTGCTAATTTGATATTAATAAATAGGTCATTTAAAGTTTGTAAAAGTTTTACCCTTAATGTTGCAATATACTAAGGGAATAGGGGATGAAAATTTGCATAAGAGTAAATGAATATTTTGTAAGTTCCGTTTGTTTTGTTGTAATTTTTTATAAGTTTAAATAAAATACCTCAACAACAACAACTAAATTCACGCCCGTAACCCAGAGGGATAGGTAGAGACCAAACACCTACATTTGGTGCGGTCGTGGCACACCTATCTCTATGTCTACATCCATACATCAACGCATAGCACGTCGGTCAAGTAAAATAATAATCCTTAAAAAAATGCTTAACGAAAACAGTATTTCACGCGGACGAAGTCGCGGGCACAGCTAGTATTTCTATATAATCCTAATTTATAATATTAAATCGAGGTCCATCTCTGTTCATTTTAAGATACATTTCTATCTTTAAAAATATTATACGTTCTTTCAATTTGTCAGGTAAATTTTAACAACTTTATTGTTAATTATAAGTTATACGTGTAAATAAAAATACCAAACCTAACAGTGGTAGACGCCAGTAATAACATCTGTGTCACGAATGGACCGACTCGCCAAGTGAAATACCTCACAGAAGAAAAACGTCTAGTGGAAGTCATTCCGCGTGCAGTCTGATAAGTGTCCTTGCCGGAGATTAAATACTAGTCCTCTTCCCCTTCCTTCCCTTTTCTAGGACGTGGAGTAGGCAGTAGAGGAGACTTATAGGAAGAAAAAACGTGAGAGGTGTCAAGGGACACCCGGATGGAACGAAGTTCCTTTCGATTAATTAGTGAAGGAACCAATGTTTATTCTATGAATAAAAAACTTAAGTCTTCACAAGAAGTACATTTTATTTCTATGAATTTTCGTTATATATTGTCACGTCGTTGCCATGGTGAAGTAGCGCTTATTCGTCGTTAACATACTTACTATAGCAAAAAGTGTCGTGACAACTTTTCGTAAGAATTTTTTCCGTCTAGCCCCCTTTCACAACGCGCGATAAGTAACTTCATTCCAAAAATATCCTCTTTCTGTGCGTCCCCTTCTCCGTTGATTAAAGGTAGGCAACGGTTGTCTGCGAGCAGCGGTCGCTTTTTTTCGTTCGTTACTGAACTAAAAAGATAAAAAAACATCTCAAGTAAAAATAGTAATAAACAATTCACATTTTTCACATAATGATGTACCATATTGTAAAATAGAACGAAAGTGAAAGATGTCATTCATTCATAAAACACATTCTCACATAAAACAATATCAAAGATCATTCACCTAGACAAGGTGATTTCACTGATGATAGATAAATACACACATAATAAAAAATACGTAATTTTTTTGGAACGAAGTTCCTTATCGCGCGTTGTGAAAAGGGGCTAGACGGAAAAAATTCTTACGAAAAGTTGTCACGACACTTTTTGCTATAGTAAGTATGTTAACGACGAATAAGCGCTACTTCACCATGGCAACGACGTGACAATATATAACGAAAATTCATAGAAATAAAATGTACTTCTTGTGAAGACTTAAGTTTTTTATGCATAGAATAAACATTGGTTCCTTCACTAATTAATTGAAAGGAACTTCGTTCCATCCGGGTGTCCCAACACACCTCTCAAGTTTCTTTCTATAAAGGTGTAAGTAATGTGACCTCTATTAATAGACATCTGTACAGAGTAGTGTTTCAAATGTGTTACCTACTTTTATTCTACATAGGAAAGTAAAAACTTTTAAAAATATCTCCTTTTACCTATCCCCTTCCCTATCACTCCCAACGCCCCCTTTTCTTTCTTTACAAAAAAGATGGAATTATTTTCGCGGGGAATTAAAAAAAAGCCACATGTTCTTCCAAATAGATTGCTACATATATGGAAAACATCTAGATCCGTTCTAAAGATAGATTTAAAACATACATTTTAACTTTCGCATTTATATTATTAAGAAGTGTAAAAAATTATAGGAATCAAAATTCAACATGTAACCTTCTAACGGCGGGCATAAAATATTTTTGACACAAGTGGTTACCTTTTTTTTTTAATTACATACGTCGTTACAATGTTGCGTCAGTCAACTCTTTTTCATTTTAAACACAAAGATGTTATAAAATAAAACGAAAGAAAACCATAGATATTTCATAACTATTGAATTCGATTCACATATGTTTATAGTCTGAATCGATTCATTCCATTGATCGATGTTTTTAAACAGCTCACAATGAAGCTGAAAATAATATATGTCAAATTTGGATTATAAAATCAGTCCACCTACAAGTCATTTGTATACTTCCGATGTATCACTTCTCAGTCTTAGGTGATAGGTTTTTTCACATGTAATTAGATTAGTGATGTGCTTCCGCGATTATTAACAAAGTAAACAATGAATGTGGAAAAAAGTTAAAGAGGCTACGACCTGTCCGCACTAGTAATGTACTGTGCTTCTCGATAAGTTATCGATATTTGGTTTAATAGTTTGCTCACATTATATGAACTGAATTAAATAAAAATTAATACATCCTATCCGCTGCTGGTAAAACTAAATATATATTAAGAATATATTTTAGTTTCACAAATCAAAGCAAAGTGGTAATGCGCACGTCGCAAATGTCTGCATCAAAGCGCAAGGCATCTATCGTCAACTGGCAAGAGCTGCCAGAGTTTCCTGGGGGCTGAACCCAGAGGTCATCAGGGCCATATACGTGGCAGTAGTGGAGCCCACCATCCTTTACGCGGCTAGCGCGTGGGCACCAGCGGCGAAAAGGAAGGGGACCTTGACGTTGTTGAACCGGGTGCAACGGGGGTTCGCGCTGAAGATTGTGAGGGCGTACAGGACTGCGTCTCTAAACTCGGTACTAGCACTTGCTGGGTTGCTTCCTCTGGACCTTCGGGTCCAAGAAGCGGCCCTCCTTTACGAGACAAAGAAGGGTCACTCCCAGCAAGTGCTAGGGGACCTTGACTTGGAATTACCAGTCCCGTACGCCCAGACGCAGCATCCGGTGCACCTGGAGGGGCTGCAGTTCGACTGCATGGCGGACGGTGACGAAGTGGCCCAGCGAGCTGCCGTCGATGTAAATATTTACACCGACGGTAGCAAAATTGAAGGTAAGGTCGGCGCGGCGTTATCCATTTGGGATGGCGCCGCGGAGACTCTTTGCCGGAAATTAAAGCTGGGAAACTTCTGCACCGTATACCAGGCGGAACTGTTGGCCCTGTACGAGGCAACCCTGTTCGTGGTGAAGAGCAACCGACGCTCGTTTGGTCTTCATTCCGACTCCAGGTCCGCCCTCGAAACGGTAGCAAAAGGCGATTCCCTCCATCCCCTTGCAGTGAAAGCGAGAGAGAATGTACGAAAGAGCAGAGAGCAAGGGAAGGATGTCAGATTGTATTGGGTGAAAGCGCATGCCGGGGTGGAGGGAAACGAAAGGGCGGACGCACTTGCAAAGCAAGCTGCGGTCGGAATGAAGACCAAACCCAACTACGACAAGTGTCCAGTTTCATACGTCAAGCGACAACTCCGCTTGGAATCGCTTGAGGTATGGAACGGGCGCTACAGGGACGGGGAAACTGCCTCGACAACCAAGGTCTTCTTCCCGGACGTCGTACGCGCGTTCTCCGTGCTAAGAAAAATAGACCCGGATCAAATACTTACGCAGATTTTTACTGGGCACGGGGGGTTCTCCTCGTACTTGTGCAGGTTCCGCTGCAAGGAGAGCCCCTCGTGCATCTGCGATCCGGGTAAGGAGGAGTCCGTGTTGCATCTGCTCACTGAGTGCCCGGTATCTGGTGCGATGAGGGCCGGCGCTGAAATAGAGATGAAAAGTAAAATTAATTTAGAAACAATAAGAGAATTGGTAGAAAATAGGAAAACAAGAGAAAAATTCTTAGAATACTGCAAAGCGTCGGCCCTCTTAGCTATAAATAGAAATAAGACGTAGTTTAATATTTATCACATTCGTAGTAGTAAGTATTTATTGTTTTAAATAGCCTTTTTGCTCTAGACTTAGTATTTTATTGTTTTAAAGTGTAAATAGATATCTATTTTAACGTATTATTATTTTATTGTAAATTTTTTAATTTGTATATAGATATCTTAATTGTATTATTTTATTTTAGTGGTTTTATTTTATATTATTAGTAATTTAAGTTTTTAAAATGTAAATAGATATTATCATTATTATTGGAACTTTTTAAATTTTACAGTAGTCAAGTAGCATTAAGGAAACGAATGTGATATTAGTTTAAGTTTTATGTAATTGGTCTTAAATTATAAATAAAGAAATAAAGAATATCCCGCACCCCAGGTCCCTGACTTCGACCATGTTAGGGGAACGAGAGGGCGGCACAGAGCCGCCCAAAAAAAAAAAAAAAAAAAAAAAAAAAAAAAAAAAAAAAAAAAAAAAAGTGGTAAATGTTGGTTGATTTAATGATAGCTTCATATATAAGCTAATAAGCAATAAACTTTTAAGAATATTATATAGTATCCATAAGTATTAAATAATAAGATTGAAGAAACGTTATAATATTGTATTAATATTTAGAAAATTATAAAGAACAAATTAAAAAAATGGCATATACAGTAATGAAAATTCAATACGTATTACTAATCAGTATTAGCAACATATCGATATAACTGCACACTAACATCACTAAACAATAAACTAGTTTGTCAGCTTTCATTATAGTTAGAACAGGCGTGAGTATGTCGCTTGTTGCAATTAGCCGAGCTTCACACAAGAGATCCACACAAAGAGCTATAACTAGCTTTTATAGTTTTTACACGACACCACAGGAACTACGGATGTATTTGACACTTTGTAGAATAATGCTCACTTCTTGAACACTACTATTTGTTTTGCCTGAAATCAATATTCCATCCTTGAAATCTTGAAATGCAACGGAGTACAAAAATTGATTCGATTCCCCTCAGAACTAGATCAAGTTGTTTGATTGCTTCTGTTTTTGAACTTTAGATCAGTTAACTACAAATAAATAAATAAATCTCTAGAGCCATCATTTTTCTCTTATTCTTTACGCTAAGGAATTTCTATTTCTGAAATAATGTATGGCTATAATTTTATTATTTTTTACAGTTCCTTCCACTGTTGCTAAGCGTTGCGCTAGCAGAGGACTCCCCGCCCGGTCTCGTCAACAAAGACAGCGAACAGGATTTGGTCGCTGAAGCATCGCAATCAGGTCAGGAATATTTGTACCTATGGAACGAATAAGGTTAAGATACAGGTTAGGAGAACCGACTTGACAGATAGAATATCTTATTGATTCCAGGTGCACAAGCCCAGAAGCGTGACGCTACCCTTTCCAACTCTTATGGCGAGCCGCTGCCGGCCAACGCGTACGGACCACCGCTGGATTTAAACATTAGTAAGTATTACTATGATGTTACTGACATGGAATTACTATGCAAGCTGTCGAGCTATAAATACAGCTAGTTAATCAAAAGCTAATACCGAAATCAATTTTCAATCTACATTTTTTTCATTCATGCATTAATCTTACATGTACTCAGTTCCAGATCTTCAACTACCGACACCAATCTACGGAGTACCAGATAACAAAGGTTTTCCCGACACGCCACCAGGAGCCTACGGACCACCCTCACCTGTAGTCTTCCCCAACCAGCATTACGAAGGTCCACCGCCTCCTGTCTCCAAACCAAAACCTATATACGGCCCGCCGAAACCGAAACCAGTGTACGGGCCACCAAAACCTGTCTACGGTCCTCCAAAACCAGTCTACGGACCACCAAAGAAAACCTATGGTCCTCCTAAATTTACAGTCCCGAAGCCGAATTATGGCGCACCATTCAAACCGCCGAAGATTACATTCCCGAAACCCGTATACGGTGTACCGAAACCAGTTTATGGTGTTCCAAAACCAGTGTATGGACCGCCTAAGATCAATTACGGTGCTCCATTAAACGTACCTAATTTCCAATTATCAGATTTCTCAAATCAAATATTCCAACAAAATGTTGGTGTTGGTAATTTCGATTTGGGATTCAATTTACCAGCTCCAATATATGGAACGCCTTTACCTAGTCTTCCATTGGATTTGAAACCTAACTTCCCAATACCTTCAGATACTTATGGTCCCCCGGGTCATATATTAGGACCAGTGGGACCTAATGACCAAGTGGTGGTCCATAATATCGACAATGGTGGTCATTACGGTCCTCCACAGCCGGATCCGAATCCGAGACCCCCACATCCAGGTATTCCAGCACCACCTACGCCTCCTCACGTCTTGTACGACGGATGGAAACCGATACCTGGAGTATCCAAGCCATTGGTAGAACATGTTGACTTACATACATCTAATATTCATACATCCAATATTAACTCAGCATCCCATGTCCACATAGAAGATCAGTATGGACCACCACCGCCAGTGCCACAAGTACAAGAAGTCCACATAAACTTAGACGGTAACATACAAAATGTAAACCAAGGATATTCTAACGCACAAATAACAACGGGTTACTCGAACGTACACCAAGATGCATTAGCGAATATCGATCTAAACGCAATCGTTGGAGGCGATTCGAATCACATCGATCAATCAAAGACCGTCTTTGAGGCCCATTATACTGAAAGCAATCCTCATGGTAACCTAGTAATCCAATCAACAGGACTCGACAAGCCAATAGATACCTACAGCGCTCCGCCGTTAGACTCATTATCCAATGGACCGTACCCACCTTCCATAAGACAACAAGGTGCAAAGCTCATATCACCTTCAAGTATCTACGGAGTACCAAAACCTCATGCCAACCTACCAATACCTTATGGTACATTCTCCGGAGGGGGACACTCGATACACACTGGAGGTAATACACCAAAACATCCTATCAAATTCAGAGAATCAGTTCCCGAAGGTCTGATACAGCAAATTGGACATACAGTACACCACAAAGATTCCCATGGGGTAGATCATTTGAAACAAGGGCCTGGATATTTACCTCCACCCATCCGAGAAATTAAAGACATAAACACACAAACTGGTAACCATGGTTACAGCGGAGTCTCCGTGTCTATTGAACCATCGAATCTATACAGTTTACCACATTCAGGCAATCCAATAAACTTCCAAAATCTACAACAACCGAACAATTTGTACGGATCACCGATAGATTCATATTCTGCGCCTTTACTAACTGTAGGCGACCATACAGCTTCGGGTTCAAGTAACAATGCAGTCACAGCTTCTATAGATGGAACTATCCTAGCAAATCTTTCGAGCTTAGAAGCTGCAGCGATATTAAAACATTGTCCATACCATGAAGCTATTTTAAAGGCTGCGAAGGCAGGTGAGAAAATCCCAGCTGAATTGGCATCGAAATACGTCGCTAGCTTAAGTTCTTTAGGTTCCACTTTCGCTAAAAATTACCAAAATATTATAACATCACAAAACAATTTCAATATACCAGCACCGGGCAGTGAATCTGTTTCGTATAATACCAAAGATCTATCCACTGCATCACATACCTTGGTACAAACCATCTTACCAACAAATACAATTAAGAACGAAAAAACTGAAAAAAACAGCATCCAAAAAGGTAAATCCTTAAAAGACGAGACTGGAAAACATACGTACAAAGAAGAAAACTTAAACTCAGTATCGGAACAAATATATCATACTTCGCAGAAAATTAAAAATCTTAGCGATGAAACTAAACGATTACAACAAAAGCTGGCTTCGAGTAATCAAAACTTGAATCAATTCGGACAATTCGGATCAGAAATACCTATAAAAGGAAACTTAGCAACTTATTCCTTACAAATACAATCATCAGAAGACGGTAAAGGGAAAGGAAGTCCTTCCATACCTCACGAACAATTACTTTCAGAAGGTCTACTTCAAAGTATATTGCAAGCGATAGAAGAACCTACACAACCTCAGAAGTCCACACAAACTATAAAAGCACAACAAACAAACAACTTCGATTTCGGCAATTTAGATATCGGCGGTTTGGTTTTACCAGCCGGTTATGAACCTATAGACAGAACCAAAGACAAACCACAGCAAAGAGATCAAGAAACCCAAGGTACAAATAATATAAAACAAATATTGCACAGAGAAAGCACAAATCACAAACATGAAGATCATACTGACTGTGATTTGAAACCTGACAACTCAGTAACACATACAATTGTGGTTCCCGCACCTGGCGTAGAAACTGTTCAGCCAGTGAAAGACGTTGAAGACAATGATGTTGCCATATACTTCGGCAGTTCAGTCACTGAATCAAACAAACCAGTAACCGAAATATCGGTAGTAACAAGCGTAAGTGAAAACAAGTACAGTAAAACAGACAGTGAAAAAGGTTGGTTCGGTGAAAAGGTTAAAAAACGATTATAAATTATAGAATTTAGGGTAGATTCTAGTCTGATAGACCAGTGAGCAACAATAAAGTTGTAAAAAAACATTAAAATAGTACAAATAGATCAAGTTCAAACATAAAATTATACAATTAGAAACCTACTCCGTCCTACCCAGAACTACAACCTAGAAATTTAATTAAAATATTAATTCTCATAAAGATATCGTTTTCTAATTTGTTCACTTACATCAGTTTACATTAAGTACCATATACTTTGGACTTCAGCTATCAAAACGGGTATTTTATAGAACTACGAAGTTTAGGAGATGATTTTTGACTCCATTAGAAATACAATTTTATATTACGCTCACTGGAGCCATTTTATAGGCTTAAA
Source organism: Papilio machaon (assembly GCF_912999745.1). Lineage (NCBI taxonomy): Eukaryota > Metazoa > Arthropoda > Insecta > Lepidoptera > Papilionidae > Papilio > Papilio machaon. The sequence continues at coordinate 3,770,297 of NC_060014.1, forward strand.
TTAATAAAAAAAAATCCATTGTGAATTTTCATACAATGCTCTCGAAGTAAAATGAACGCCATATTTTATTGTTTTGACAGATTTATTGTTAAAATAAAACTGTCAAGACTTTGCCGCGAAAATTATAAATGTCATGTAAAACAATGTTTTATTAATTTATTTTTGTATTTAAATTATTTATTATTAATAATCTTAGCTTTAAAATCTATACAGTATTTGGGTGTAAGGTAACTCTTGTTTCGAGACGAAAAAAAATCGTCGTCTTATTTCATACCAGATTGTTGTCAATAAGTGATGTGCTATTTATTTATAAGATGTCGATTTGGATGAATGTTTCTTTGTACAATTTATCACTACTTACTTCATGTATGTGAATGAATAAAAACTATTATTAAAAATGTTTGTTTCATTGACTTCAAGCTAATTTTTATTATTTTAATATACGTTTTACTAGATAGAAGGAAGAAGGTAAATATTAAAAGTAATAATTAAAGAGAACTGGCATATCAAATGTATGAAATATGCACTATCATCTTATAAGGGTTCCGTACCTCGAAAGAAACAACGGAACCCCTAAACGATCACTTTATTGTCCGTCCGTCTGTCTGTGGGTATGTTCCGATATACACTGCGAGCACTGCACAGTGCTATCACTGTAGAAAAATTCGTTCCGTTATGAACTGCCAGTACACTGCCGCAGTACCCTAGGGAAATATATGACGTCATATATCGCCGCCATATTCTACTGTGAGCACTGGCGTTTTCGAGGTAAGATACTCGCAGTACTTTGATCACGTGATCAGTCAAAACCACCCGAGTGCCTCACATCTTATAAACAAAACTACAGTTTAATCAGAAATGTTAAAGTTCTGTAATTAGTTTGGATTAATAAATAAAACAATGGAAGAATTGCAAAAATTAACCTTATTAGACTGTGTTGATAATGAAAAACATATTCTTTTTATGAAAAAGTACTTATTTTTATTACATTATAAATTCAATTTATAATTAATATTAATTAAAATATTTTTAATTTGACAGTACTCCAAAACAGTTTTTTTAATGTACTAGTAAACTTGAATGCACTCATTTGAATGTCGCGTCAAAAAATGCGGCTGACAGTATACGAGATTGCGTTCCGTTTTAACTCGTAACCAGTACAACTGGCTATAAAGGAACGGCTTCACAGTATACTGAATTGACATCACACTCTACAGTGGTCGCAGTGCATATCGGAACACACCCTGTAAGTGTCCGTCATAACATAACACTAATTGAATGTTTTATTTAAAAACGCTTGTTGATTCAGTAACTTTCTTGATACTAAAATCCAGGCGAAAAATTGAAAATTGTGTTTCAGTGATTTTTTTTTTTAGCTATATTTTTATATTTAAAAAAGCATAAATATAGCTTAGATTTAAGTAAAGAAAGATTGTGATTTCATTAAAAGGGACTATACATTGAGAAATAGTTATATAAAAACGCGCTGAAATGAAAACAATAATTGCGTACTTTGAAACGTGGTTGGGAATTTGACATTTCGCAATTGTTAAATAAAATGCAAACTAAACAAATGTCAGTTAAAGTATATTAAGTAAAAGTAAAAGCTTGAAAAACTCTGTAAATTACGATCAAAACGTTTAATTGAATTAAACAGCAATGAATTCTAATATAAATACAATGTATGGAAGTGCGATATGCAAAGCCTGTTTAAGTAAAGATAGAAAATTAACCGCAATAACAGATGCAGACAATTTGAAAATATATTGTAACCTCCTTGAAGAAGTGAGTGTTTTGTATATTATTATAAGTTAAATACAGTGATGAAATTATATAAATATAATAGATAAGTTGATTTGATAAACTCTTAACATTTGGATTATATCCGAGGAATACACTATCGTATTTTAATTGAAAGGAAAATGTTTTCCAACTTGTTGTTTTGAACAATTTGTTATTAAAAAATTGTCTTTCCTCTTTCATTCGTTTCTGCTTTAATCTTTATAGAGTTAGCACAATAAGTTTACATCTTAAACATAAATTAATTGACTATTGAAGTCTTCGAAGTAAGGTATCTTTAGAAACCTTATTTTCTTATAAGTTTTATTGAATAAACCTTGTTGATCTTATTGTTGAAAAAACCAGCTGTACACTGAACACACAGTTAACTGAACAATGCAATTGTTTAGTTAAAACAGAATGCATTTTAAGAGCATTTTTATTAAATAAGTTTGTCATCCTATTAATATTATAAATGCGAATGTTTAAATGGATGGATGGATGTTTGTTTGAAGATACTTTTGGAACGGATCCTTATGAAATTTGGCACATATGTAGAACATAGTCTGGAAGATCACATAGGCTATTTATTATGTTTTTTTTTGACTCTGCACGGATGGAGATTTATTGACTATGTTTGTTTCAGAAGCAAATAAGTGAGCCTCTGTTATTGTGTTGGGAATGTACAGCTAATGTACGTAGATTGGCAACATTTAGACGGCAAGTTAAAAAAGCAAATAATACCCTACTTGATCATTTGGTAAGTTATTGCTGGTTATTAAGTGTTTCTTTTACTCTATGTACATTCCAATATTCAACCTAATTCCATCCAGCTGTTCTGGATTTACATATTAACTGTAAAGGGTCCCAAACATTAACAGCCCGCAGACCGATATTAGGCTGTCAGTTAATTGCAATAGACCACACACTCACAGTTTTCTTATATGTCCTCAGTTCAAAACCTCATTGCGATTACGACAGACTAATATGCCTGCGGACTGTTAATGTGTGGGACCCTTTAGAGAGAAACATGCTGGTGTATCGGCGCAACACTAGACCTACAAATATATCAATGCTTATGTCTCATCACTACAGCTATCTGACACTTGGTTTTGGTAACTTTATTAATTTGGCTTCAAATTATTTTATACTAATAATGTCTAAAATAACATACATACATACTTCCAAACTTTCGTATTTTTAATATTCATAAGGTTAATAATAAAAAATATATTTTCACTTAGAAATAGTATGCTCTACTTGTATGTGTTCCCTTTATGAGATAAACTACAGCGCCCTCTTTCTTTACCATGCCTTTTGGGGTTTAACAGCGTAATGTAAGCTTATCTAGCGCACTAAGCAGTTGCCCAACCTAAATTGTTTAAAGTAAACAAAAATCTTTAAATTATATTAATTTACATTATTAACTAGCTGTCGCCCCCAACTCCGTCTATGGGGAATTAAAAAAAAATTAGTAGCCTTAAGTGCCAAAGTTCATCGAGATCCATGCTGTCATTTTGGAGATACCTTCAAACAAATATCCAACCATCTAAACATTCGCATTTATAATATTAGTAAGATAACTCCGAAAAGGTTATCAAATCATCTATATTTTTTTTTATTACCAAAATTATGCCACTTATCTTAGGTTTCTGAGACCTTAATCCCCGTTTAAACATTTTATTATCTCTATTTTGTCAAAAATAATGACAGATGATGTATACAGGGATTGTAGTCTAAGAAACCAACAGTTAATTATTAACAATAATATATTCTAGATGCATGAATCTATAAATTTGACACCGCTCACCAAACTATCAATATCACAACTAGATCCATTAAATGTTAACATAGAGAATCCATTAATGGATACCGAAGATATACAACCCATGACATTTGTTAAACTTGAAAGTCCAGAAAATGTTGAAGATTTTTTATTGAATGCAACACCGCTAGAGTCTGAAGACTGTGATTTGGATCTTAAGGTATGTTTCTATAGGACCCGTTAACCAGATGTAGGCAGAGATTATGGATTTCTATTTGGCTATTAAAAACTAGATTTTAAATGTAGGGGTTGACTCGTATTAAAAATTTCGTTTTATCGATGTTAATCTATCTATATATATAGTCAGAAAGTGGTGTTAGTTACACTATTTATAACTCAAGATAGGTCGAACTGATTTCGCTGAAAATTGATGGGGAGGTAGCTTAGAACTAATAGACGGACATAGGAACTTTTTTTTATCTTGTGTGCATTTTTTTTATTCCGCGCGGACGAAGTCGCGGGTAAAAGCTAGTAACCTAATAATTGTTTGATTTAATTTTTTAGACAGATACAACTGATTTATTTATAACAAAAGATAACTTTAATTCAACTGATGAAGAGCCGTTGCAAAAGGAAACAACACAGAGGAAAAAAGTTAGGAAGAATTCCAAAAAAACTAAATCTACTACAAAAAAGAAACACACTAAAGGTAACTAGTTTTATATCCAAACTTTACAGATAACGAACTCAAAACTATTTTTCAAAAAAAAAAATTTTTTTTTGAAATATGTTTTTCAAAACTCAGTTAAACTAAATCTTCCCTGGATAAGCGAGAGTCATTGTCTGGTATCAAAGTACGACCTTCATGAGCGAGAAATTCTGGTTAGAGAGAAACCTTTGTAAGCGAGAAAAATATCACGGTCTTTTCGTCTCTCGCTTATCCAGGTTCGACTGTAAAGTCATAATATAAGAAAACTTTTTAGTTCACTAAATTAATTCCATCATCAGTCTACCCTAAGTTAGAGATGACTATGTCATAGTCAACAACAGACAAGTGTAGTGACTTCACACATATCATTGAATTTCTTCTCAGATATGTGCAGCATCACAATGTTTTCCTTCACTATAAGAACATCAGATAAATTTACATATTTAAATCGAAAAACACATTACTACATAACGAGATTCGAACCCAAGACCTGCAGATTGCAAGTCAAGTGATTAACCCCTGAGTCACCGACGCTTTTTGTCGATTTACTCTACTTTAACTTTTTAACTATATTTCTTTAACTTTCAATTATGCTGTGAACAATAGTTAGACACGGAATGAATAACTTCATCTAATTATAACCGCCAATTTTAGACTTAAGTTGTAAGTTAATGAACAATATAATTGACGTGAGATATAAAAATCCACGTAAGACATCAAATTTTAAAACGTTTTTCTATACCGATGTAAATCAGAACGTCTCTGGTTCAACAGATAAAAAAAATATAGAAAAAAAAGAAATAACACAACGCGGTCAAGTGATGCGATACACGATGCATTCAGTTAACACACTGAAACGTTTAAATATGGCTGATAATGAATATATTCAGTTGGTCGTTTTAACTTGGGAAGAGGTTAGTATATGACCTCTAAAGATACATTGGACAGGTTGCTTGTTAATTACGTTTTTGTTCCGATTTAAAACGCAATTTGAAGATCCCTAGAATTCATTTTGACACTCTTAAAAAAACAGCCTTCTATCAAATATATCTATATATATAAAAGAAAGTTGTGTTAGTTACACCATTTATAACTCAAGAACGGCTGAATCGATTTGACTGAAAATTGGTGGGCAGGTAGCTTAGAACCAGGAATAGGACATAGGATAATTTTTACCCCGTTTTCTTTTCTTTTTTTTTATTCCGCGCGGACGGAGTCGCGGGTAAAAGCTAGTGTTATCTAATTTTCACACCTATTTTTTTTAATAATATAAGATGGCAAACTAACAAGCGGCCACATGAATTCATCGAAATGGCGAAGTGACCGCTGCCCATAGACATTCTCAATTGCAGATGCGTTGCCTATCTTCAATCAACGAAGGAGGAGACGCACAAAAAGAGAATATTTAACCTTCCTATGCATCTCCTCTTCCATCAAATCCACCTCCCCTTCCCACCCTTTTCTTATAAGGAAAAGATGACTAAAATTAGGCCTCTAAAAATTATCTTTTTGTGCGCGTCTCCTCCTTCGTCGATTGACGGTAGACAATGCATCTGTAATTGAGGATGTCAATGGGCAGCAGTGGCTTCGCCATTTCGGCGAATTAATGTGGCCGATTGCTCGTTTGCCATCTTGTAATGTAAAAAAAAGACCACCGAAACGCACACTCGTTATACGAAACGCGGAATCGCTTCCACTTCACGCCTTTCATTTAAGTTAAGTGACAGTTTTCAACTGGGATGCTGCAAATAAGATTGAAGTGCAATCTCCTTTAGGTACAAGAAGAGCGTAAGAAAGCGTTAGAAAGTGATTCCTTCAAGAAGATGCTGTATCGATGTTACGATTGTGTACTCGGCTTTAATCATAGGTTCAAATTGGACAATCATATGAAGAAACATCAACCAGTAAGTTAACAAGCTGACATTTTAACTGCATACTAGTGGTTTAACGCGTCTTCGTCTCCGCGGAAAAAATAATAGTCTTAAATTACTCCCAACATATATCAGTTATCTTCCAGTAAAACTCCATTAATAATCTATCCAACCGTTTAATACGAGTAGATTAACCGAAATAAATGCGGACTTACAGACAGACATTTTGAAAATTATTTTTTCATTATAAACAACGTAAATATTGAAAAAAAAATTCAATATTCGCGTACAGACACTTCCATAAGCGAGAGACATTGTTCGACCCTTTTAGACTACCTCCTTAAGCGAGAGACATTGTTCGACCCTTTTAGACTACCTCCTTAAGCGAGAGACATTGTTCGACCCCTCTAGACTACCTCCTTAAGCGAGAGACATTGTTCGACCCCTCTAGACTACCTCCTTAAGCGAGAGACATTGTTCGACCCCTCTAGACTACCTCCTTAAGCGAGAGACATTGTTCGACCCCTCTAGACTACCTCCTTAAGCGAGAGACATTGTTCGACCCCTCTAGACTACCTCCTTAAGCGAGAGACATTGTTCGACCCCTCTAGACTACCTCCTTAAGCGAGAGACATTGTTCGACCCCTCTAGACTACCTCCTTAAGCGAGAGACATTGTTCGACCCCTCTAGACTACCTCCTTAAGCGAGAGACATTGTTCGACCCCCCTAGACTACCTCCTTAAGCGAGAGACATTGTTCGACCCCTCTAGACTACCTCCTTAAGCGAGAGACATTGTTCGACCCCTCTAGACTACCTCCTTAAGCGAGAGACATTGTTCGACCCCTCTAGACTACCTCCTTAAGCGAGAAACACGAATTATAATAATAATAAGAATAATAATAACTGCTTTATTGTAACATTCATATACACAATTATGTGGAAGCCTTGGTTCCTGAACTAGGGCAAAGCCCTGTGTTTCAGGAGCCAATCCCTTCCCCCATTATCATCATCATTAAATTAATTTTACATTTAGTGATAAAAGAAAAGAAACAATCATTTATGATTTTCAAAACAAAACAAAAATTAAAAAAATTAACAAAATTAAGAATTACAGAAAAACCTTTATAAGCCAGAGTTATACAGTCAATGAGCGAGAAACTCGGGTTAGAATTTTAAACTTCTATAAGCGAGAAATAATATCGCGGTCCCTCGGACTCTCGCATATCCAGGTCCCAATTTGTATAGATATTACTATCTCTGTTTTTGTCAAATATATAGTCGAAGATAGTCATTTATTGCAGGATATAGTGGTTCTAACAATATTAGTTTACTAGTCATACGCAACTCTGTCTGCGCGGAATAAAAAAATAGTTTATGTGTTCCTCCAGACAATGTTCAATTGTTGTTACCTTCAAACAAATAACATCCATCCATCCATTATTAGTAATAAAGATAATTTCGTAGGAATACGGTCCTGAAGTTTGCGACATTTGTAAGATCAGATGTAAGCAAGCTTCCGCATTGTCTGCTCATAAGAAGAGACATCAAGTCAAGTAAGTTTTATATCCCTACTTATTTTGGTAGATTTTTTATGGTTTTTTTTGTGTTTGTACATGTTTTTTATCCGACTGACAAAGTAATATTGTCTACAGGTTAAATGATTGAACTAAATTTAATGTGAGATGTGTCATTACATTTGTCTTCTTCCTCAGAGTGACATATGACATCAATATAACACACATTCAGTGGATGTAAGAGATTAAATTATAAAAAAATAGTAAAAAAACCAATTCAAATCTTACTGGACACAATTTTTTTCTAGATTTTTTTTATATTAAAAGGTGACAAACGAGCAAACGGTCACTTGAATTCGCCGAAATAGCGAGGCGACTGTTGCCCATAAACCTACGCAAATGCAGATGCATTGACTACCTTTAATTAACGGGGGAAGAGACGCACAGAAAGAGGACATTTCCCCTTCCTACGCGTCCCCTCTTCCTTCAAATTCACTTCCCCTTCACTTCCTTTCCTAATAAGAAAAGATTGTAAAGGGGAAGAGGACTAAAATTACATAAAACATTACAGTTTATTTAGTTTAAATTAAAAAAAAGTTTATTTTAATACGTAGACAATATATGGCGTTTTTTTTACAAGTATCAGTGGAAATCTACAGTAATATTGACAAGGGTGAAGTACAGTGAGAGTGTTTGTAGGTGTGCGTGTTTGTATGTATGTATGTAGATGGCGATGTAGCGCGTGCGGCGGCGCGTGGTCGCGGGCGAGTGTGGCCGCAGACCACGTGTCTCGCGCACATCACGCCGCCAATCCCACACACCAATGTTCCCTCTGCACACAACACTTCCCGTGAGTACACACAACTGAACATTCATCATTTTCTCTCTTTAAGTGTACGTTTATTTAGGAAAATCTATAAAAAGGTTCTTATTTACTCTGAATATGGAAGTTAAGGGTTTAATTTTTTACAGTAGAAGGTTGTATAATGAAATTACCACTGCCCATAAACATCTGCAGCATGTAAAATATGAGGCACAGAAAAAAGATATTTTCCATTTATATTCATATTCGTCAAATCCACTTCCACTTCCCATCATTTCTTTATAAAAAACGAATGGGAAGGGAAAGAGGACTAGAATAAGGTCTCCAGCACGCATACTCATAAGACTGTACGCGGGAATTACTTCCATTTGATAACTGTCAGATCAGTAAGACCTGTTGCACGTCTACCACTGTTGAAAATGTGTGAAATTATAACATACTAGCTGTCGCCTGCAACACCGTCCGCGTCTAAAAAAACCTTAATTAGTAGCTTATGTGATCTTTCAGGCTAAGTTCTACATCTATGCCAAATTTCATCAAGATCCGTTGAGTAATTCTGGAGATACCTTCAGATAAACATCCATCTAAACATTTGCATTTATAATTAGTGTAATTGTAACATTTTCTATTCGATGTAGGACATTAAACAAACTTCGTCTACATATGAAACAGCATTCGGAACGTGTGAAATGCGACCAGTGCGACAAAACCTTTGTGGATCGTAGCGCAATGAGGAACCATCTCTTGTGAGTACAGATCTACTTACAGTGGTCGCCTGAAGTATAGTCATACAAATTTATCTGACCCGGTGATAATCGTTGTTGTATAAACTCTATTTGTATATAGGAATCCATACATACGACAAGGATCTTTGACATTAATAGGACTTATATCCATCGAGTCAAAGAAATTATATTGAGATGTCTCACACTTTGAAAGAACAGAACTATATTTGTCGAAAGTATCACCACAGTATATATTTCTCTATAGGTACATTTGGTTGTTATTTTTTATTTTGATTGGTTCAATTAGATATTCTTGGTATTGTAGTATCCATATAGGTGACAAGGAATTCTCGTGTCCGCATTGTGACAAGAAGTTCCTGTTCAAGCGAGCTATGGAGGTGCACCGCGCTACTCATGACCCTGATGCTAGGATATACTGTCATAGTGTACGTATACATGAAGTATTTCTGGTGAAATACTTTTAGCTTTTAGATAGCTATCATCATCATCATCAGCTCATTGTACGTCCTCACTGAGGGTCTCAGAGTCTACCCTAAGTTAGAGATGATTATGTCATAGTCAACCTCAGTCAAGTGTAGTGACTTCACACATATCATTGAATTTCTTCTCAGATATGTGCAGCATCACAATGTTTTCCTTCACAGTAAGAACATCAGATAAATGTACATATGTAAATAGAAAAACACATTGATACATGACGGGATTCGAACCCAGGAGCTGCAGATTGCAAGTCAAGTGCTTAACCTCTGAGCCACCGACGCTCTTACCGACACGATATCACATCATTTTTATCTCAGAATTTTCACAGAATAACTAAATTGTGATGTTTACTTTTTTGCATCTAAATTTGAATTTATTTATGGTTTTAAAACTGATGTTAGATTAATTTTGTCTATTGTGGTGTCAATCTTTTCCTGAGTGTCATTTGTACAGTCAAGACAAAATAATGTTTTTTTTATGGTCGTTGATGTAATTTTTCAGTGTGATTTAAGCTTCAAGAATGAGATGTCATATAAACAGCATATGCTGTACAGTCTCAAACATGTCGATCCTGCTAGACTTAAGTGAGTATCTACTTCTTTTTAATTCTTTTACAGAACAATACAGAAGATCATTAACTTTTAAATACAGACTGTAATCTTACTCTGTGCCAAATATCATCGAGAGCCGTTCTGCTGTTGTCTATAATTGTAATACTAGCTGTCACACGCGACTATCTCCGCGTGGAATTAAAAAAAGACCTCAATAAGTATCCTATGTGTTCTTCCAGACTATGTTCTACATCTGTAACAAATTTCATCAAGATCTGGTAAGACGTGCCGGAGATATCTTCAAAAAAACATACATCTAAACATTCGCATCTATCTATATATATAAAAGAAAGTCGTGTTAGTTACACTATTTATAACTCAAGATCGGTCGAACTGATTAAGCTGAAAATTGATGGGGAGGTAGCTTAGAACTAGGAGACGGACATAGGAACTTTTTTATCTTGTGTGCATTTTTTTATTCCGCGCGGACGGAGTCGCGGGTAAAAGCTAGTTTATAATATTAGTAAGATTAAGTTTGTGCCATAGGATAGGTTTCCAAGATGTCATCTATGTGTGTAGGTATGCGTGCGAGTTGTGTGACAAGAGGTTCGTGAAAGCAAAGAGACTGGAGGAGCATCACATTGCTGTGCATCTCAAAGCAACGCCAGTCAAATGTACCGCGCCTGGGTGTAACTTTGTCAGTATATAAAAAATAATATATATATATGTATATACCTCAGTATAGCGTGGCGACCCGTCGCCACGGCAAGCGTCGCCACGCCAACGATTCGGTTTACAAGTGATCCTATAGATGTTTCACATCAAAAGATTTTTTATTTGATAGAAAAATGCCAATTTAGAAAGCCACCTGAATTTGAAGGTTAAAGTTGTATGGCTTTTGTATGGACAGAGGAGGAGATTTACATCTGTATCCCAGAAGGATAAACTGATTTTAGAGAATTCCTTTAGCTCTTAACACACTTTTCTCTTCCCGAGCATTATCATATTTGAGTAGTCAAACTTCTAACTCTCATATCGAATATGCAATGAAAACAGTTACATCTCTTAAAAGAACTCAATATATGTAACAGTTTACGTCATATAGATCTATATATATATATATATATATATATATATATATAATTGTTTGTATGTTTCTGTATGTCAGGCGTGCTCGTCTCGTCCCGTACTGCGCACACACACGCGCATGTTGCACCGCAATGTGCGCGCGCGCCGCGACCATGTCTGCCATCTCTGCGGCAAGACTTACACGGTCAGACATACACACACACATCACACTATCATTTAGAATATATATTACCAGTGGTCAGTAATTGTTGCATTCACCCTAATCTCTTTGACTAGATGACTTTGGCTATATTTTAAAATATTAAACTTGTTTCCCACTTACTTCTTAAATACATCAAACTGTCATTTTTTATCTGTTTTGGAATTCATTTGTTAGTGACAGATAATATTTCAAATATTCAATTTGTTTATTTAATAAGATGCGTAATTTCAGTCATTGCAAATAAAAAAGTAATTTTTCTGTAATTGGACCACCGCGAACGAACGCGACTGTACTTAGTCCACTAGCGCCGCCCTTGTCACTTAGTGAAGAAGAGTGATTTAGTTAATTACATTTATTAAGTACTGGTGGTCGCCGAGACTTTGTCAAGCAATTAAAATTTAAGTATAGTCTAACAAAGAATATAAAAATCCTAACATGGGGGCGTTTCAGTCGGCGTTAACGTTTGTTGCATATTTTTTCGAAATATGGTGAGGAATTTCATATTTCTGGTCAAACTATAGCCTATTCAAGTGATACACCAGACAGTCAGCTACACAAATCATACTCCAATTTTATTATTATGTATATATATATGTAATAATTTGTTTGTATGTATGTCAGAGTAAGGCAGCGCTACAAGGTCACTTACGCGCTCACAGCGGGGAGCGGCCGCTGCGCTGTGCGCGCTGTCCCGCCGCATTCGGCTACCCCGCCGCATTGTACAACCACACACGCCTCGTACACCTCGGACATGCGGTCAGTCATACATACACATACATACATACACATCTCAACAACAAAACTATAAGACGAATTGAACCTCAAATAGCTTATGTCTTATTCAAGGGATGTTAAGCTCTGGGGGGCCGAAACTGTTCTTGGTACCCGAGTATCTAATATGACTAAGACGGAATTAGAATAGATCGCAAAATAAATAGATTTTATCTGACTTTTAAAGTACCAAAGTACTTTTTAAAATAATATTCCAGTTAAGTTCTTATTACAGAGTGGAAAAAGTAAGACAAATGAGGTGTCACAAACGGTAACAACAGCTACAGATGCGACACTAGCGCCACTCACCGCGGAACCTCCTGACTCGAAGTCGATGTGGCATTCTCTCACACCAACTGTTGAAATACTCCAACAACCAATTGAAACGTTACCGAGTTAATTTGTAATATTTGTTTATAATTTAAATTATAATAAAGTTTGAAGACTGCAACGTTATTTTATTTTTTCGTACTCAGAGGCAGCAACTTTACTAAAGTCGCTCATATCTAAAGCACAATCATTTCAATGGCGAGTTCCATTATCCCATAATTTAGCGATAATTTATTGAAAAACAATAATTTTTTTATTGTTTATAAATAGTTCCTAGATTTTTCCACAATAAAAAATTCTGAAATAAGCTTCAGAATATTTCTATACTTTTTACTAATTTTTTTAAATAAAAAAAAAACAAAAGTATAATTGTCAACAAATGACATTGACATTTCACAAAAATAGTAAACAATGAAAATATAACCTCATCGTAACAACAAAATGAGACTTATTAATTTATTGAAAACTTTAAGAATAAGTTATACACAAACAATACGAACTTATTCGGACTACACTCCAAAACCGTTACGTAGCTTGAAGCCAAAGTCTAATCGACAATACGTGCAATATTACGTGGATTCCTGCAGAGTGCGGGCTGTCGGAGGGAATGGAGGCGATGGTTGTATTTCTTTTCTAAGCGCTTGGTGTAAAGATCACGCGGGACCTGACGGCGGGGACGGCGGTCATGGCGGACATGTTATATTTCAGGTAAAAGAGAAACTAAACTAACTTTTTAAATTTATAGTTTACCATTTAAGTCAATAGTTATTAAATGGATACTAATAGAGTGCATATTTGCAGGCATCTCACACTGTAAAGAGCTTAAACCACTGCAGGTCTGTGATCCAGGCTAAACATGGTGGGCGCGGAGACAATAAGGATTGCACTGGGAAGAATGCACAACATGTTGTCATACCAGTGCCCTTGGGTGAGTCTTGTAGCTCTAAACTTACCTCTAGAGAGACTGGTACAATCAATAACATTTTTGATGTGTAACATCTATAGGATCACTTGTAAACCGAATCGTTGCCGTGGCGACGGGTCGCCAAGCTATACTAATCTATACATATATATATTTTATGTGTAGTAGAGTGTACGGTGTGGCGACGGGTCGCCACGCTATACTGAGGTATACATTATTATTATTATTATTATCATTATTTTATCATTGTCATTTATTTAATTATAATATTTAATATTTTATGCATATTACTTGACACACACGATGTTTCACATCTACCAGGCGTCCCATGACGGCTCACAAGTTTTTTGTTATGTACAAGATCAAACCTAGCCATGTGTAAATCAGCTCTGAACCGGTTCATAAGTTTAGCTCACATAAATTTGAACCGTTGAGGTGTGATTCAACTACTAAACTAGCAGCTCACAGCTCATTGTGACTACAACTATGTAAGTCAATGAGACATGAGCTGCCTGGTGTCTCACAATTCACAGCTTTAACACTTTCGGTGCCAGAAACTTCTTGACGCAAGTTCTCATTCATACAAGAAAATTGTAGTGGCATGGAATGTGTTAAATCCAAATCCTAGCTCTATGTAGGTACAAATTGAGCTAAACTGCGAGCCGGTTTGTTTACTGATCTGCTTCACACATGTGAGCCATGAACTGTACAGCTTGGTCACAAATTTCATAAAATCTTTCAATTCATATTTCTTTTTCTAAAATAAATGTAAGGAGGATAATATTTTTCTTGCATAGACAGTACCGTCAATTCTAGATAACTGAGAGTCCAAGGGACACAGATACTTCTCTCGCATATGGAGGTTGTCTGACCAACACTGACAGTCCTTTATACAGAGCATGCATGGAGGAAGAAGAAACGGCATTGCACATTATACAACACTGCCCGGCAGTGTCCGACTACAGGGACAGATACCTCGGTCCGCCGAGGTCGCCGCCAGAGATCACCAGCAACATAAGGGACTGCTGGGTTTCTTTGGCGAGCTGGACTGGCTGGAGTAACCTACAGCCTGCCTTCACGCAAAATACGCGCTTGTCGTGGAGTTGCGGATAACTAAGCCCCTACTACTACTACTACTACTATGGAGGTTGTCCATCTGAACCAAACAATGACTCTCACATATAGAGGTTTCTTACTTATCCAGGTTTGACTGTATGACAGTTATGTCAAGTGAGATGTCATACAATTTGTATTCTTACAGTATGGTTAAGAAATAGTGTTCAATTTGTTCTATTTTAGTATCAGCGTTCTCTTTCCAGGTACAATAGTGAAGGATCCTCAGGGGCGTGTGTTAGGTGACCTGGATGTGGAGGGCACCATGTTTGTAGCAGCTCGTGGAGGCGCCGGAGGCAGAGGGAACAAGTTCTTTCTTACCTCTACACAACAGGTACAATTTAATCATTTTTTTTTGTCTGTCCAGATTTGTTCTGGGTAATCTCCGGAACGGCTGGACTTATTTTGAAGATACTTTGACTGTAAGGTAGCTGATGCACATGAGAATGTTATAAGCTCGTTAATTTTTAAATCTACACTGCCAAAGTTATGGATAAAAGCTCTTAATAAAAAAAAAACTGATCTATTTTAAATTTATACGTAGGCGCCGGATATAGCGGAGCTAGGCGCTATAGGCGAGACTTGTGTGTACACGTTGGAAGTGCGTTCGATGGCGCATGTTGGCCTCGTGGGCTTCCCCAACGCTGGCAAGAGCACTTTACTGCGAGCTGTGACCAGAGCTCGGCCCACTGTAGCATCTTACCCTTTTACAACTAAACAACCGCATATTGGTGAGGTTTATTATTTTTTTCTTCCTTAACAAGATTCAGGTCTTCAATGGAAAGTCAAGTAGTCATCTTTAATTATTGGAACGAAGTTCCTTATCGCGCGTTGTGAAAGGGGGCTAGACGGAAAAAATTCTTACGAAAAGTTGTCACGACACATTTAACGTCTACTTCACCATGGCAACGACGTGACAATATATAACAAAAATTCATAGAAATAAAATGTACTTCTTGTGAAGACTTAAGTTTTTTATTCATAGAATAAACATTGGTTCCTTCACTAATTAATTGAAAGGAACTTCGTTCCATCCGGGTGTCCCTTGACACCTCACAAGTTTTTTTTTTATAATATTGGAAATAAGCAAGCGGCCACCAAATAAAATGATTGTTGATGCTTAAATTACTTTTAAATGACAGAATACTGGATGGATAAATGTATTAACTGCTCCGTTCCCGTCATTTCATTTAAAAAAAACGATAGGAGTAAAATTTGCCTAATTCTAACATATTCAGGGTTATATTTCTGATTTTTATTCTACAAGAGTGAAACTTCATTTCTTTTAAGGAAAGGATGGGAATGGCAAGTGAATTTGACAGAGGAAGGATATATAGAAAGGGAAATAATCTCTTCCTATGCATCCTCCATCCATTCCGGCGGTTTGATTATTTTCACCTTATTTTTTTTAATTAAAAGGTGGCAAAGGAGCAAGCGGCCACATGAATTCGCCGAATTGGCGAAGTGACCGTTACCCATAGACATTAATAATTACAGATGCATTGCCTACACTCAATCAACGAAGGAGGAGACGCACATAAAAAGAATATTTAACCTTCCTATGCATCTCCTCCATCAAAAAAAAAAACCTTAGTTGTCTTATAATAGAATCTATGTTTAAACAGTTGTATTTCTCCATACATAATTGTGTATGATTGTATGTATTCAGGTATGGTTTTATATGATGACTATGAGCAGATAGCTATAGCAGACCTGCCCGGTCTCATTCCCGGCTCACACAAAAATTATGGATTAGGTAAGTTGATTTGTTTTGAAGACTTGTTATTTTCTTTCGTTTTGCAAAATTTTATAACAATCTTACTTCTTATTATTATAAACTAGCTTTTACCCGCGACTCCGTCCGCACGGAATAAAAAAAATGCACACAATATAAAAAAGTTCCTATGTCCATCTCCTAGTTCTAAGCTACCTCACCATCAATTTTCAGTCAAATCGATTCAGCCGTTCTTGAGTTATAAATAGTGTAACTAACACGACTTTCTTTTATACATATAGATGAGAATGTTTAGATGTATGTTTGTTTGAAGTTATCTCCGGAACAACTTAACAGATCTTGATGAAATTAGACACAGTTGTAGTACATTGTCTGGAAGAACACTTAGGCTATTTATTACGTTTTGATATAATCCTGCGCGTACGGAATTGCGGGCGACAGCTAGTAATACTTAATTCGTTCTGTATAGCGTTTTTACCTGTTGAGAGAAAGTTTGTTATTATGTATGTGGGTTTGTATGTATGTACATTTCTTTGTTTTCTTCCCCTTAATGTCATACCAGTTGAGATTTTTTTTTTTGGGTTTTTAATTAATTTTTCAATTTTTTTTAAATTTATACTTAGGTATCCAGTTCCTCCAACACTTGGAGAGATGTCGCGGCCTTATTTACTTATTAGATGGAGCATCGGATGCTCTTCAGCAACTCTTGACCTTGCAGCATGAGGTCCAACAGTACAGCGCCGAGCTGGCCACCAGACCGAGTCTTCTGGTCCTCAACAAGACAGACTTGGAGATCGGGCAGAGAGCATACGAAGACTTGAAGAACAATAGACCGGAGACAGTTTTGGGTATTTCAGCGAAGACCGGTCATAATGTTAGTGAATTATTGAAAGCAATCCGACATTTGTATGATAATAATTTGTAGGTTATGTTTAAATTATTAAATATTTCAAATATATTTGTGTTTTATTGAATTCGATTATAAAAGAAAATAATGATTTACGTTTAAATTAGATAAACAATTATTCGTAATAACCAACAATATATAGAACCGAAGTCGCATTTAGGTTTTATTATAAAGTACTTAACTCGCTTCAAGAATGTTTTGTCCTTTCGCTATTACAAGGTCATTGTTGTGCCTCCGATATTTTTACAAGAGATCGTACATTAAATATGTCAGGTTTGAATTGATGGGAATCTGAAATAAAAATCACAAAACATCACGAGTAGAGGCTATAATATATTACGACTATAATTCCAGAATCAATAGACGATTTCTTTTTTTTTTCGTTCTAAAATATTTGTGTTAAATGTTTCTGTTTGTGAGTAACCATTATTGGCTATGTTTATATTAATTACTGTTTTACCTAATTTGTAAAAAAAGGCTGTTGGTCTTCCTAGAAATAAATAATTTAAAATACAAATAAAATTTCATTACTTTGTAGTAAAAACACTTTAGGTTGTTCTGTTGGTAAAAAAAAATCACATAATGTTGGACCCCCAATGCCCGTAATAAGTTTTTAGTATTCTTTTTTTTTATATTGAATAAGCTAGCTCTTGACCACGATCCCACCTGATGAAGTGGTCTTAAGATGGTACGCGCTTGCTATGTAAATGTCTATTCACTCTACTCTTGAAGGTGTCAACGTCGTATTCGGAGGGAAAAATTGACGCCGGCAACTTATTCCACACCTTTGCAGTACGCATAAGTAACGATGCTTCAAATCCTTTTCGTTCAAACGCGATTCTTTCCAAATAAGTTTAAAAACCATTGATTTGTAAAATAAACTCTGTCAGAATTAATAAAAGGTTTATTAAATAAAAATAAAAACCACAGTACAAAAAAAAATATATTTTTATTTACATTATTAAATAATACAATCAGTAATTGACTTTTCACAATTAAATTTATCAGTCTATTATTTTAATACTTTTTTTTTCTTTATCTGGAATTATAAAAACTTTATAATATTCCAAGCTATAAAGACACAAAGGTAAGAGGTTTTCGTGCATAGAAAATTACATAAAAAAAACATCACAGCTGCAAAATGAGAAGGGATTTTGTAACACTTTTCATTGACAGGGGGGCGCTAGTGTGCTGTTATAACAGATACAAAACAGTCAGATAACTTTTATCGGTCTATAATTTTTTTTTATTAGTCTTCAGACATTTTCGGCAAACAATAGGGTTTTTTTTTGTTTTTAAATGGTGTCAATCGAAAATCTTAAGTGTTATCAGTAGGTGTGTCATGTTTATGTTGGCATTGTCTGTGGTAAGATGTGTGGTGTTATATCATTCTTTTTTCCTTTCTTGGTTTTCTTCGGTTGTACTTTCATCTGTAAAAATATTATAACTATATAAACTCAATAATGTATTTATTTTAAAAAATGTAAGTAAAAAAATTTATCCTAAAGATAAATGAATGATAACAAGAGAAAATGAACGAGTGAACGATCATAAGAACGAATGATTGTAAGGTGGAGTTACCAAATTAGTGGCTAATTTAATGATCAAGTCAGTAGCCAAGTGAATGGTCAAGTCAGTAGCCAAGTGAATGGTCAAGTCAGTGGCCAAGTGAATGATCAAGTCAGTGGCCAAGTGAATGAACAAGTCAGTAGCCAAGTGAATGATCAAGTCAGTTGGCAAGTAAATAATTGAAAGAGGCAATGATCAATTGAATGAGAGAGTATACTATCTAGAGAGCGAAATATCAAGGAATTAATGAACCGAGTAGGTGATTAAACAAGCAAGTGAACGAATGAGTGATCAAGAGAGTATTTTTAATACAGATTGCCCTACACTTCGTTCGTGCAGAGTTAAAAATAAATAAAGTTAAAATATAACTTATCACACGATGTTAGTATAGTTTGCAAACAGTAAAAAAAATCAAATCAATTCAGTAATTAGTAATTTTACTTATAAATGCGAATGTTTAGCTGTATGTATGTATATTGAAGTTATCTGCAGAAGTTAAACGAGTCCTAGATGTAGAAGAGTACCTGCAAGAAGTAGATTTTACCTTGTAATGTACTTCTCGTACGTGTCGGTACAGAGATGAGTACCAGCCGAATGCTGCGCCGCATCTCTCGCAGCGGTACGGAGTCTCGCTCGTGTGCATCGCAACTATGTGATACTTCAGTTTAGCCGCGTTCTGCAACACGAGTCTTAACTCACTTAGAGAACTTCATCTAAGTACTATTGAAACACTGAGTAAATGATCGAGTGAGTGAATGAGTTGAGTTAATGACTGAATAATCAAATGAGTTATCGATTTAACGAGTGAATAAGTCAATAGAATAAATTAGCACAGGTGGGCACAGTTAATCGAAAAGTTAACTTCGTTAATCGTTAAAGCGTTAATTAAAAAATTAACTTCGTTAATCGTTAAAGCGTTCAATTCTCGAAAATTTAACGCAAGTTAAAGTTAATCGTTAACAGTTAACCATGCAAAAAATTATACATACTAATTTCACACTTATTGTGGCGACACTTGTTTAAAATAGTAATTTGACTATATATTCTATAACACATTAGTATTAGAGACAAGTATGAATGCATTATAGTATATTTCATTACGAGTGCGGAAAGCCTGTCACTGCAAAGAGTTAGGACAAATGTCTACCCGAGCCGAGGCGCAGCTGAAGGTGAGGGTTGACAGTTGGAACAAGTTCTAATGACAGTTCCGCACGTGCACTGAACAACTATTTTTAATACAGTTGCGAAAAAATGAAGCAATTTAATAGAATAATAAAAACACAATAAACTCAACTTACTAAAATGTTTGAAAAATGGCGCCAACCGTAAAAGAATACAAACAGAGATTTTTTTTGGTTTTCTTCACCCATTCTGGGTAGGCAAGGGGAACTATGCCCAAACGGCCGAGTCTTCAGTACATTATTTTTATTGATATGAAATGAAAATGAAATTTAATGAGATGAAATAAAATGAAACCTAACCTAATTCATTCAATAAAATCATTAAATCTGATATTGTAACAAATTAGGAGCTTCTTTTTAGCAATATTTGCATGAATCATAAAAACTTCAATGATTTTTTTTTGTATAAACTTCGTGGTTGGTTTTTTTTCTTTTTAATAGAAATTATTTTGTCAGTTGGGAAAGAGAACGCACGAGTTTGGAAAAGCTAAAGAAAAAGCACGAGTAAAAAGTGTTTTAATACAGTTGCTCAAAAAGGGATTGGAGGGTATTGCAGGGACGAAGAGCATTCGGAATGTGAGCTATTACATACTCTTGCTTTTATATACTCGTAATGAAATATACTATTTCGAACCTTCTTTTGATTTTGTCCTGTTGTTCACGTCTTTCCCGGACGCTCTGATGCATCACACTTGCACGCAAACTTCACATATATCAATTATCAACGCGTTCGTTTACCATTTGAGTCGCCGACAGTCGCCCGTCATAGCTGAACTTACGAGCGTGGCGTGGCGCGTAATTAAAACAAAATGACAGCACGTCTTCAAGTCTCTAATTTAACGATTAACGGACTTTTATTAACGGAAGTTGAGTTTAACGGAAGTTAACAAAAGCGTTAACACTTTTTGAAGTTAACTTAAAAGTTAATCCGTTAAGCAAAATGTTAACTTCGTTAATTAACGATTAACGGATTAACGAGTTAATGCCCAGCTCTGTAAATTAGTAATCGATTTAGTAAGTAAATGAATGAACAAATGGAGTGAACGATTTCATATGTGAATGAAGTCCATAAAATTAATGAGTGATCAATTTAGTAAGTGAATAAGCCGATCAAGTGATTGAAAGAGTCAATGATAGAGTGAACGAACGATCTTATAATCCTGTGTTTCGCAAAGTGGGCGATAACGCCCCTTTGGGGGTGTTTGAAACCTAGGAGGGGGCGATAAGGGGCCCAAAAAATGGGGGGCATTGAAATTAAAGTAATGAAATTGTGGTTTTTAAGTTTTAGGGCTGAATAAAAATTAGGATAATTGATTTTCAAAGGGGGCGGTGAAAGAAATACGTTTGACAATCACTGTTATAATCGAATGAGTCGCGTAAGTGAGCGAACGATCGAGGTGATCGATTCAATGTGAACGAGTCGAAAGAATGAATAGTGTAAGTGCATAAGTGATTAGTTAAGTATCGAGTTAGTGAGTGAATGATTGATGTAGTGACCTGGTAAGACTTGCCGCACACGTGGCAGAGGTTGTGTCGCGCGTCTTTGTCGCGGTGCACATTCTGCAGGTGCACGTACAGCGACGTGTGACACTTGTATGCCTGACACATACACACAAACACATACAACAAACTATATCTATAATCTTACCATATTAAGTTTGTCTTATATATATTTTATGTTTTTTTATGTATGATATATATGACTTTAAATAGCGTAAAAACACACTTCTTTGTAACTTCAGGATCTTAGAAATTATGGTATATTTTTTTAATAATGATTTTTGTATTAAAAAGCACTATACTTATGACACGCTTTAGGCTTTATATTGTCATACCATTAAACTTAGGTTGTGAGTAAATTTTAAAAAATGTTATGCGAGAAAGGGACAAAAATTGCAAGCCAATAGCAGCAAGGTACCGGTAGGTATCAACCAATGGCGAACGCGTTCGTTGTCTTTGGAGCATTTGAATTTACATACCACGAAATGTAATTCTAGATATTATGTTTACGCATACATAGATAGGCTAATATAAATCTTTCAAAAACGTATCAAATAGACGAAAAAATGACTTAACTCATATTTAAAAGAAGGTTCACTAATACACAGGATGTTCAAACATGCAAGATATCTACAAAATACAATGTCAAATGTTTTTAAAATACGGTAAGTGTCGATGTGTCGTAGTGTGGTATCACCTTGTTGCAGAGATGACACCGGAACTTGATGTTGTGCAGATGTTCCCAATCGATGTGGTCCCTCAGTCGTGTTTTGCTCACAAATTTCTTGCCGCACTCGTCACATGTGAAACTATCAAAATGAACTTAGTCGTATGAAGTTCATCCCAAGAGAAATATCACAAATGTACAGTCAGGGAATCTCGCGGTATTCCACTTTGAAAGCTACAATTTTAACTTTTCGTAAGCATTGAGACTACGCGGAAATAATAACCAATAGAACTAGGCTTTTTAATGTACGAAAAGAGGTCGGTCAGTATTATATGAATTGTTTTTTAAAGTGAAACTTTTATTACATCGTCTCAAATTTTTTGGTCCGTGTGTCGCATGTCGCGTGACGGTCGGCCGCGGAGTAGGGATAAAGTGAAAGGCGCTCGTCAGAGCAACCGAGGCCAATATAGCGGCGTCTATAGTTCCATCAGCTGACCGTGTAGTGTATAGACTATTACTCAGTTAAATATCTATAATGTGAAAAAAAGTTTCACTTTTACCGTGGTTTCATAAAACCACACAATCTTTTTTTTATTATTCCATGATTTGCGCAACTCACTGCTACCTAATTGGTTTATTTGTAACTTGTCCGAAACAAGGTTTTCTATAAGGAAACATCTATTTACGCCACAAGAAATTCACAATTTTTTCATCCCTTCCCTCGTCTTTGTCACAGCTGGTCATTTGTGAGAACCCCCTCCCCCTACATTTAGTATTTTCATTTCAATTCAATAATATTTTTAGTAGGTATGTAGTTAAAATTAAGTGTTGTGATATCCATTTAGATGTAAAATATTATATTTCGAAAAATTTCACTAGATTTGGGACTCCCCCCCCTCTTATTACACTACGTCGACCCCTCCCCCTCCCTTTAACATGCAACATAATTTAAAGACAACCCCTAAGTGGAACACCGCTGATATCCGCGACTGTACAAACAGAGAAGAGATCGACAGATCAACATCCATCTCTCTCCCCCGAGCGTATAGCTCCGTTATTCCGTCATGTTGCTATCTCTCTCTAACCTGAAGTCAGTCTCGGGCACGTGTCTGCGGGAGACTCTGAGATGTTGCCTGTAAGTGGCCACGGAGGCGAACAGTTTGTCGCACGGCGAGCAATGAAGTTCGCCAGAGTCGCGAGCCTGCAATATCACACAGTACTTACAGCGCCATCAGCTGCATGCGGCGGACAAACTTGATACTAACTATAACTAGAACGCATCATAAAAACAATAACAAAAATGTGAATCGTTTAATGTTATGTGTCGAGTACATTAACTTACAGTCAAACCTAGATAACCGAAAAACTAAGATAGGAGAAAAACCTCTAGAAGCGAGAAAAACATCGCGGTACCTTGGACTCTCGCTTATCCAGGTTCGACTGTAACACATACAAAGAATTTTGTGGTAGACTTCTATTAACCATGCCACACAATTTTACGCTTCTTTCATACAATTTCACATGATAAAGAAGAAAGCTATAAAAGCGAGAGTCAATTTTCTGTCCCATAGACCTACTTAAGCGAGAATCTCTGGTTAAAGAGATACCTTTATAAGCGAGACTCAATATCCTGTTCCCATACCCTCCATAGGCGAGAAAAGAGTTTCTTTAACCAGAGTATTAGACAGAAACCTCTATAAGCGAGAAAAATGACTCTCGCTTATCTGGAAAGTGTAGCACTAACCTTATGACTCCTCATATGTCTGCCTAGGTTGGACTTCCACTGGTACACTTTGCCGCAGCGCGGACACGGATACCTGTTCTGACCTTTGTGTAACACACTGCGAAAATTTAACAATATGTAGGGTAGGCAGAGAATACACTATTTGGGATAACTTAAACGTTCTTATTAAAGTTTTTTTTTTATTAATACAGTGAAATCTATTTAACTAAAACTTTGTAAGTCGAAAAGAAATCCCTTTCTCAAGATTAAAATATTCCCCACTATGTATTTAAAATAAGTGTTTAATATTACATAAATATGAAAACAGAACGTATAGAAAATTTCATTTTTTTTTTTTATAAGAGAAGGGGGCAAACGAGTAGCGGGAACACCAAGGTGTTCATCGACGCCCATGGACATCTGTAATACCAGAGGAATCGCAGATACGATACGCACCAATAATTCGATGACTCCTACAAATAAGGGTCAATGTGCAAACTAACTTTACAGGAGAGGCTCTTAAAGTTTCAACCATAAAGGAAAATAGACCACATATATCCCTTACTTCAGGAAAAATACACATTTACACATGTAAATGTGTATTTATGTTTAGTGCATGTTAAGTAAACTAAAAGGTAGCTTTTAATATAAAAAAGTAAAAATCAACAATTTGTTACTTTAGCCCTTATACGTAACACCCATCTAATTATTAATTTTTAAGCACAAATTAAAAAAAATAGTATAAT
Organism: Papilio machaon; assembly: GCF_912999745.1. Lineage (NCBI taxonomy): Eukaryota > Metazoa > Arthropoda > Insecta > Lepidoptera > Papilionidae > Papilio > Papilio machaon. The sequence goes on from NC_060014.1 coordinate 3,794,992, forward strand.
TACTTGAGATGATATCTATATGTCTTCTTGGAGCTGAACATTTTACCACATTCCACACACTGCGGTCGCTCCGGGAGACGCTCACGAGACCGCGGAGCTCTGCGCGGAGCCCTAACCTCGCCCCCCACCTCCCCCACCTCACCCACCTCCCCCACCTCGCCCTACAAACACGCAGACAGTCACACACACAATCACATACAGACTTGAATAACTTAACTTTAAAAATCAAAAAAACCCAACTTGCAAAAAGCTTCTATCTCTCGTCTTCGTATTAAAACGCACTTTTTTTTATTTAATTTACCTAACACTTACTTATTTTAGTATATATACTCGAAAACATAGGAAAAAAAAGATTTGGCGATAAAAAAAATTATATCAAGTAAGATTTGAATTCGTTCTTTTAACTATATACTAGCTTTTACCCGCGACTTCGTCCGCGCGGAATAAAAAATAGAAAACGGGTTAAAAATTATCCTATGTCCGTTTCCTGGTTCTAAGCTACCTGCCCACCAATTTTCAGTCAAATCGATTCAGCCGTTCTTGAGTTATAAATAGTGTAACTAACACGACATTCTTTTATATATATAAGATTTAGAATTAAATCTCTCACATTCACTGAATGTATTTTATATTGATGGCATATGTCATATGACACTCTGAGGAAGAAGACAAATGTAATGACACCTCTCACATCAAATTTAGTTCACTCATTTAACCTGTAGACGGTCACACAGAAATTTACATACAAACAAACCTACATACATAAAAACTTACATACACAAGTCAGTTGGGTAAAGAATTGCAAATTAGTACCAATCACAGTTAAACGAGTTTATAATTTATCTAGTCACATTTCAAACTAACAAACACATTTGAGTCGAAAAAAAAATATAAAAAAAAACTCACCGGAATGTCTTTCACATCTAATTCTTCTAAATTAACCTCTCTCTGTATTTCTTTATCACAGACATTAACAATCTCATCTTCTAGAAGATTCTCTTCTCTCTGCGTATCTTCTGTATTCAAATCGGGCCAATTCTCTGAATCACTGATCTCATCAACTTTGATCTTATCCTTTTTTTTCTTGATTTTCTTTTTTAATCTAGTTTTATTCTTCTGTAAAAGAAATCGCTAATAATTTAGCTAAACAAAAAACTTATTAAAAAAAATAACAATCAAGAATGTGCTTAAACCAAAACAATTGCTTGACTTAAAAAAAAAAAAAAAACCATTTTTGTAGTATTTTTTTTATTTTATTCTATAGGCAATCAGTTAACACTCCATTTTCACAAATATTTTCTATCCAATTGTACTTTTCTATTAACTTTTCACATTTCAGAATCTCTGACAGACAAATTTATATTTTAAATTTACTATACTGTAAAAATCTATCTAAAATATACAGTAAAACCTCTATAACCGAGAAACTCTGGTTAGAGAGAAACCTCTAGAAGTGAGAAAAATATCACAGTCCCTTGGACTCTCGCTTATCATGGTTCAACTGTAATTATTACCTTTTTATTAGATTCCTTAGCGTGTGTAACATTGAGATCTCTGACAAATGTCTCTGGTTCACAATGCATCTCGTCTGTGGCCTCGCTCTTAAGCTTGTCTATGGGTATGTCATCGTCCGATTCCTCTTTAACTATTGTCTCTGGATAATTTATATTTACAACTTGCTCTATCTTAAGCTTTGGTTCCTTGGCTAAAAATAATTTTGATGAACCATTCTGTGGAACGAAATTAATCAAATTGAAGTGTTTATATGTCATATATAAAAAAAAAACATATTTCGTTCACACTATGTGTAACGAAAAATCACTTTAGAAACTTTTTGTCTGTCTGTCCGTATCTGTATGTCCAAGATTGGTCCGAGTAATTTCCAAAACGGCTGGACCGAATTTAACGGGACTTTTTTTTTATAACCGAAGGGGTCAAACAAACTGCAGTAACACCAAGGATGGCAGACTTTTGATGGAAGATAGCTATTGCATGTAGACGTTACACTATTTTTTGGATCCAACCCAGACAAAGTTGCCGGCAACGGCTTATATATTAAAATTCATACATATTGTATGACTTACCCCAAGCTTAATAATTAACTTAAAAGACTGGCAACACATCTGCAATCTCCAAGTATTGCAGACGTCCATAAAATGTCTCCCTCTAGCTCACCTGTACTTGTACATGTAACAGCTGCGTGTACGAGCGCTGTACTTGTGACTTGAAAATCTGGAAGCGATGCAGCGCAGCTCTGCACTCCCAGCACACGCGCACACATAGTGATGTATCATACACCTGGAAATTATTTATTCAGTTACTTATTACACCTGGAAATTACATTCCTTGGTGTGAATTTCCACAACAAGCCGAAATAACTGTAATTTTTGGAACGAAATTCCTTATCGCGCGTTGTGAAAGGGGGCTAGACGGAAAAAATTCTTACGAAAAGTTGTCACGACACTTTTTGCTATAGTAAGTATGTTAACGACGAATGAGCGCTACTTCACCATGGCAACGACGTGACAATATATAACGAAAATTCATAGAAATAAAATGTACTTCTTGTGAAGACTTAAGTTTTTTATTCATAGAATAAACATTGGTTCCTTCACTAATTAATTGAAAGGAACTTTGTTCCATCCGGGTGTCCCAACACACCTCTCAAGTTTTTGTTCTATATCCGTAGTTTTGGCTGTGTAAAATATTCCAGGTTTCTAACTTCAACATAAATTCAATTACAATCTTCCAAATTACTCATACAAAATACGGAGATACACAAAATTATGAACTCACCTGAATTTCATTTAATATTTGATGAAAAATATTATAGAAACCCGTCTCTCCAATAAAGAACAGATTCCTTCCTACACATAGACATGTTGAACAGAGATCCTCCATATTTATTATGTTCTGAATGATTTTTTTTTAATTTAGTTATTTTAATTTTTATTATAAATGTAGCTTGTACTGATTAGGAACTTCTGAAATTAATAAAAAATTAACACATGTAAAATCCAATTTATTAAATTGAAGTACAATTACGTTTGTTTGTGTATTTTTTATGTTTGGCGCAAATATAATAAATCTTATGAATTACATTTTGTTTAATTAAAGAATATTTCATGTATTTCGTACGTTCAAAATAACATGAAATCATGTATATTGTGAGGGACGACAACATTATTTAGTAGAATAACATATGGATTAGATTAAATTTTAAAATCTACGATACTTATTTATTGATTTAAATTTAATAGCAAGCTTCTGGTCGTTTTATAAATAAAATAAAAAGTAGCCGCGATTCGCCATGAAAATCCGGTTAAAGGATATTTTATTGTGTTTTTCGTTACTGTAAGGAAACCACATGTCTTTTTTGGTAAAGTAAAATATTATACCCTTTACTGTATTCACACGAACAGTACTCATCTTAGTTTTCGTATCACTTTCACTCACTTTGATAAAATAATAACATAGCTTTAGTACTAAATAACTAGAACAAAAGCCTGGAGTTATCTAACAAATTAGATTTTCACATATTTTACTTAGAATATTTTTTGTTTTTCTAATGTTTATAATTTTATACGAAATTAAAACGAAGCGTCCTTTTTCAACTCGTTGACAGTTTTGTTTGACAATTCATAGTGTTGTAAGTTAAAAAGATATTTTTAATTTAATGGGAGTATTATTGCCAACTAAGGATACGCCGAAAACAAAATATTTTTTGTATACTCTTTGGATTCTGATTTGTCTATTATTTTATTGTCATGGAGTCTTTAAAATAATAATATCTTGTATTTATTTTATTTATATTCTACAGTTATGGCGTACGTATTAATCAATTCTTCTACAAAATAGGAAAATAAAGTATGAAACATAAGATTCGAATAAAATTTATTGAAACTAATTATTCACAAGAACTTATTTACGTTTGAATTTCTTCCATTTTGTTCTTTTCTTCCTTGCTCTTCTTTTGCTTTTTCTTTTTCTTTTTATTGGGATCTTTCTGTCGCGTCATGTCGTTGTATTTGAGCAACTTTTTATACATTTTAAGCAATTGCTTCGCATCTTTCTTCATTTCCTTAGTCACTTTGCTTTCATTTGGCAGATCTTCATTTTCTTTGACCGGATCTACGTATTTTGTGGAAGCTTCTAGAGTATTATATTGTTCGATAGAACCTTCTTCTAAATTCTTTGCCGTTTCCATCTCTTCTGGAACTTCTTCGACTACTTTCACAATCTCCTTTTTAGAGTCTTCTAATTTTCTTTTAAGTTCTTTATTCTTCTTTCGCATGGCGTTTAGTATGTTTGCTGTTGTTAATACGTTTTTAACTTTCTTGCTATCCAAGTATCGATCTTTCCAAGATATTCCTTCTGCTTCTGCGACTTCCTTAGCAGCTTGTATTCTTTCATGTTCCCTTATTTCTTCGTCAGTTACAACATTTTCTCTCTCTATTTCGTCTATTTTAGCTGAGAGTGCTTCTATTTCTTCAGCCGTTGGTTCCTTGGATAATACTGAAGTACCATCTTCTCCATTACAAGAAGACTCATCAGAAAGTTCTAGAATTTCATAAACATCATCATCCACATAACTTTCTGGTAGAATGATTGTCTCTGGAATTGCATTTACTGAATTAACTGTATTATTTGTTTCGGATTCTCTAAAGAAATTTTCATCGGCGCCATTACGAAAATCCTGATTTTTCGTTTTCTTATCTTTCTTCGACTTCTTTTCTTTCTTTTTGTTCTTTTTCTTTTTATGGTCCTTTTTATTTTTTACCTCTTCATCGGATATGCAAACCACTTCGGGTCTTACGTCGGATGCTTCGACTTCAGAACTTTCACGATCAGATATTTCCCCGTCAGATTTTTCTGTATTTATCTTAGCATTTTCTATATTTTCTCCAGCTTCTTTTATAGTATTTTCAATTATTTCAAGTTTATCGTCATCGTCTTGTTTATTTTTCTCATCTAAAGACTTTACGACTTCAGTTATTGTATAATTACTTGTATTTTCTGTACATATAGTATGAGCAGGAATGTTATCATTCTGGTTTTGTATTATACTCTCGTCTTCACCAATTTTTTCTTCATTCGGTTTCATTTCTTCAGTAATTGATTTAATCCCACTTTGAGAATCTTGACCTTTATTTGTTGATGATTTTCCTTCATCATATTTATCAATTTGTTCATCATTTTTCAATACTATTTCAGGTGTTTTATTTTTCGAGATTTCTTCTGTGTTTTGTGTTCTTTCCTCTATGGACTTTTCTTTTTCTTCTCCGCTGCTATCTGAGCTGGTTTCGGAATCTTCTGTGCTAGAACTTGATACACTATCATAATTCTTTCTGTCCAAGTTTTCTAATAAATCCATTTTTTCGGTATCTGACAATTGTAATGTTATTTCATCATGATCGCTCCCTTCTTTGGTTTTGTTTTTTCCTTTCCTTTTTGATTTTTTCTTTTGTCTATCTTTTGTTACTTTTTGGGCTACATTTTGAGGTGTATTTTGTATTTTTTCTATATTCTTATTAGTGTTATCAATTGTCTTTGATTCTTGTTGTTTTTCTTTGACAGTTGTTTGATTATTCATTTGATTTGTATTAACTTTATTTGCAACTGTTGTACTGCGATTTAATTTTATTTTTCTCGTGTGTTTCGTTTGTGGTACTGTTATTATTAAATCGTTTATCTTTTTCGTGATTGTGTGTGTTTCTTTATTCGATACCTTACTAATCGTAGTAAGGTTTTTAGATGGTTGTGTTATTTCTGGAAAAAAAACATATTAATTCTTTAAAATAGAATTTTGTCTTTATATTAATAGGGTAGACAGACTTAACAAATATCACCAAGATAAGATCAAGCTTTTTAAGATTATTAAAGAAGTTTTTAGTAAATTGTTTTTTTTTCAAAGATCTGTCTTTTTGTTTTTTATGATCATTACAAATTATTATCAAGGCCAGAGACAAAAAGGAATATTTTAACAATGTTAACCTTTCTGCAACTCTTCTATTTTTGGCTTCTCTTCATCGCTGCTGATCTCCACAACCTCGGTGGGTTCCTCCTTGATCTCCACTTCATCATCAGACACTAGATGCTTCTCTGGTGCTTTGTTCTCTGTCACATCTGTTGAAGATGAATGATGTATGAATGTAGAAGAAGCGAGATGTGTTTCGGAGCCAGGCCAAATGGAAGTCCGTGGTCTTTGACTACCCCTCTGGGTTACAGGCGTGAATTTTGTTCAGATTCATGAGCTCAGTAATTTCACTTATTCAATGGAAACAATTAGAATATTACTTTATAGTATACTAGCTTTTACCCGCGACTCCGTCCGCGCGGAATAAAAAAACAGAAAACGGGGTAAAAATTATCCTATATCCTTTTCCTGGTTCTAAGCTACCTGCCCAGCAATTTTCGGTCAAATCGATTCAGCCGTTCTCAAGTTATAAATAGTGTAACTAACACAACTTTCTTTTATATATATAGATACTAGCTGTCGCCCGCGACTCCGTCCGCGCGCAGTTAAAAAATGGGGGGGGGGGGTATGAAAAATAGATGTTGGCCGATTCTCAGACCTACTGAATATGCTCACAAAATTTCATGAGAATCGGTCAAGCCGTTTCGGAGGAGTATGGGAACGAAAACTGTGACACGAGAATTTTATATATTAGATGGAGAGCGTCGGTGACTTAGGGGTTAAGCACTTGATTTGCAATCTGCATGTCCTGGGTTCAAATTACGCCAGGTACTTGTGTTTTTCAATTTACATATGTACATTTATCCGACGTTCTTACTGTGAAAGAAAACATTGTGATGCTGCACATATCTGAGGAGAAATTTAATGATATGTGTGAAGTCAACTCGCACTTGGCTGTGGTTGACTATGACATAGTCACTTGAGGTAGGCTCCGAGCCCCTCAATGGGGACATATAGTGAGCTGATGAAGTATAAAGGTTGTCAGATTGAAGTGAGACATACCGATTGTCTGCTCCTGCTGTAGTTGTGCTCGTATTGCTCTCGCTCGAGCTTGCAGCTCCAACAATTCCAGTACGGTGAGTCCAGCACGAGATGCCTTGCTCTTCTCCGCATTATCAGATGCCTCTGATGACGATTTACGTTTGTTTTTCGTCTTGGATTTGTGACGGCAGTGCTTGTGCTGTAAATACACAAGGATAAGGATTCATAGATTTTTTTAGTACAAAATGCAAAGGAACAATCACCTGATATTGTTAAAATAGTGAGTAATAAGCATCTAGAATATTCTTTATATCTAGATTTTATAGGTAGCTGTTATTCTGCTTTTTTAGTAAATTCAGGCGATCGCTTGCTCTCATACTATAACTTACTAATATTATAAATACGAATGTTTAGATCGATGGATGGATGGATATTAGAAGGTATCTCCGGAACGGCTCAACGGATCTTGATGAAATTTGTCACAGATTTAGAACATAGTCTGGAAGAACACATACACAACATGACGGGTGGGGAGCCGCGTCACCATCATTTTCTCCTGGGAATTCACATATATGTGCAAGTTGCACCACAATGTATTCCTTCATTGTACGAACCTCGGATACATGTAGATATGTAAATCGAAAAACACATTGGTACATTTTTGTTAAATTTTGGCAAATAATAATAAAAATTACTTTTTTCTTCTTTCCACTCCCCTGACTCAATATTTCTTCATCTGAAGATATGCTATCAAGTGATATTGTCTCAAATCTTTCCAGAGATGAAGCGCTGGATGTTTCTGTATCACTCGGTGGATCAGCTCCGTCTAATATGGCACAGAGACGCTTCGAACTGATGCCAAGAAGCTAAAACAGAAACAAAATTGTATACAAGTAGCAAGTGTAAAGACAAATGGCATAGAAGTAATCAACTTCCTAATAAATCTAAAGAGTAAAGTGATCACTACCTTTACCCATCTTCAAGTAGTAAAAACACACAACAGAGGATACAAAAAAAAGATATTTTCCCTTCCCATACATCGCTTTTCTCGGCGAATTCACTTAACCTTCCCATTAAAAAGGGTGGTAATGCGAAGAGGACTACAATTGACCTCTGGAACCCACATTAAGACTGGTAATTCCAACTAGTATTGGACCGGTTGGACAGGCAATGCAACAATATGCTGCTGCGGACTTTACCACTTTTTAAAATATAACGAAACGTACTCTATATTGACATCCTTACCTCCTCCGTGCATAACTCTTGTAGATCATTTAATGATATATGCTGAACACAATTCGGCGCCATGGCTTTCAATTCTTTAGCTTTAAGCACCGAAAATACTTGATGCATTAATTCCACTCTATCGTGAATGTAATACGTTAAATCACGATCTTGTATATCGGGAATAGATGCGGAAGTCTCAGGACGCTCCTCTTTTATTCTGTGTTTTCTTGAACGTCTCATTTTCTTGAATTTATCTTAATTTTTGTACTCCAATATATCTATTGTAACTTTTCATGCGACTATTAAGTTAATAATTTTAAAATTCACAACGTTATATGCAAAGACATTTGGATATTGATTGTTCAAATTTGGTAGTATAATATGTCATTGCCAACTGTCAAATTGTAGTTTTGTTTTGATTAAAAGGTTTGTGTTCAGAAACTTGAACAATTGTCCTTGTCACAACTTCTACTGTACATTTCCTCTTAGTACAAAGCAATTTTATGAAACAAGACAATATTAATAAACTCAAACAACATCTTTTTTTGGAAAACTTGCAATAATAAATAGGAAATAAGTTTTCTTTCACTAAATTCGATTTATTCTTACAGTAACGTTGTTTTTAAGCTAGTTTGTGGTTTGTGAACATACGTTCAATTATAAAAGGTAAATAGTACTTTTCTCGTACGAAGTTAATCAAAATTTTATACTATTTGCGAAAAAATCATTACGTACTTGACTCAAAAACCAAGAACTTTAATGCTTACACGGTTTATGTAACTCCGTCATTATGGCCGTGGTAAATTTGTATAAAAATGAAAATTTCCTAATTGTAAACAAGCCGTATGACATGTACATAAATTCTGATGATGAAAATGAAAAGGTATTGCAATTATTTATCAGTTATAGATATATCTTTCATCTACTTTTACTTTATGCAAATATTAATTTAAGATGTAAGGTTATGTTTACCATCAACATTTTACATTGACATTGAAATTTGGTGTTGCCACCACTAATTGATAATATTTGCCCTTTTTATTTTAAGTACTTGATTTGAAAAATCGAGATCTTTTATTTATTTGTAAATCTTTATAATAATCTAGACTTTTCCAATTTTAGAATACAGTCGTTTGTCACATAGCAGAACGAGATTCTCATCGCTCGAATTCGGCACATCCACTGCATTTTGTTCAGCGACTGGACTACTCCACTAGCGGCGTTCTCTGCTTGGCTTTGAATAAAAATGCAGCTGCCACCGCTGGTAGACTTTTCGAGAAGAGACTAACACACAAGTACTACCTAGCGATTGTTAGAGGACATTTAAGTTTCGAAATTTGTGATATAAAGTATCCAGTTGGTAAGCTTATTTATTTAATCTCGTAATGCCTTATAAATATGCTATTTCATAAGATTATGTAGTACGATACTGTTCTATCAGGTTCCCTTTGAACAGGTTCTGATCGGACATCACCAGATAATGGTCACAAGATGCTTGCATTAACTGAAACAACAACAGCTTCATGCGGTCCTCCAAGATCGGCTGAGACTCGCTTACTTGTACTTGAGTCAGGACATTACGAAGACAATCCTGTTACTGTAGTGCTCTTGAAGCCTTTAACTGGTTAGTTATACATATATGTTCATGCTTTTCATTTTGTGTGACACACATAATGTTATTTTAGAAAGAGCAGAAGGAAAAATATTTATTGCCTTAAAAAAAACTTATGTACAATTATTTCTACATTACATATGCTATCATTCTCGTAATTTGATTTACTTAAATTTTGCAGGTCGTCACCATTTAAGAGTGCCCTGTTGAGCTATAGGTCACACAATCTTCTCGTAATTTGATTTACTTAAGTTTTGCAGGTCGTCGTCACCAGTTAAGGGTGCACTGTTCAGCTATAGGTCACACAATCTTAGGCGACTATACGTACAGTGATAGACAAGATGTATCTCCACATAGGATGTTCTTACACGCTACTAGGTAATTGAAATCAATACATTTAAATTTACACTACCTTTAAGATAAATCTTAATTGTAAACATATAGACTAAATAAATTATCTTAAGCTATATTGTACACTATGTGAACTATATTATCAATATTCTATATAGTCACAGGTGGGCACAGTTAATCGAAAAGTTAACTTCGTTAATCGTTAATTCGTTAATTAAAAAATTAACTTCGTTAATCGTTAAAACGTTAAATTCTCGAAAATTTAACGCAAGTTAAAGTTAATCGTTAACAGTTAACCATACCAAAATTTTACATACTAATTCCACACTTTTGTGGCGACACTTGTTTAAAATAATAATTTGGCTATATATTCTATAATACATTAGTATTAGAGATACGTTTGAATGCATTATAGTATATTTCATTACGAGTTCGGAAAGCCTGTCATTGCAAAGAGTTCCGACAAATGTCTACCCGAGCCGACGCGCAGCCGAAGGTGAGGGTTGTTGTTGTTGAAACAAGTTCTAATGACAGTTCCGCACATGCACTGAACAACTATTTTTAATACAGTTGCGAAAAAATAAAGCAATTTACTAGAATTATAAAAACACAATAAACTCAACTAACTAAAATGTTTGAAAAATGGCGCCAACCGTAAAAGAATACAGAGATTTTTTTGTTTTCTTCACCCATTCTGGGTAGGCAAAGGGAACTATGCCCAAACAGCCAAGTTTTCAGTAGATGATTTTTATTGATATGAAATGAAAATTAAATTTAATGAGATGAACTAAATGAAACCTAACGTTATTCATTGAATAAAATCATTAAATCTGATATTGTAACAAATTAGGAGCTTGTTTTTAGCAATATTTGCATGAATCATAAAAACTTCAATGATTTTTTTTTTAGAAAAAACTTCGTGATTGATTTTTTCTTTTTAATGGACATTATTTTGACAGTTGGGAAAGAGAACGCACGAGTTTGGAAAAGCTAAAGAAAAAGCACGGGTAAAAAAATGTTTTAATACAGTTGCTCAAAAATGGATTGGAGTGTATTGCAGGGACGAAGAGCGTTCGGAATCTGGGCTATCACATACTCTTGCCTTTATATACTCGTAATGAAATATACTATTTCGAACCTTCTTTTGATTTTTTCCTGTTTTTCACGTCTTTCCCGGACGCTCTGATGCATCACACTTGCACGAAAACTTCACATATATCAATTATCAACTCGTTCGTTCACCATTCGAGTCGCTGACAGTCGCTCATTATAATTGAACTTACGAGCGTGACGTGGCGCGTAATTTAAACAAAATGACAGCACGTCTCCAAGTTTCTTATTTAACGATTAACGGACTTTTATTAACGGAAGTTGAGTTTAACGGAAGTTAACAAAAGCGTTAACACTTTTTGAAGTTAACTTAAAAGTTAATCCGTTAAGCAAAATGTTAACTTCGTTAATTAACGATTAACGGATTAACGAGTTAATGCCCAGCTCTGTATATAGTTTACCCTAATTAAAGCTTATGAAATTTCGAGATCCCACAGTCAAAATGTTTACATACACTGGTATATCGTATATGATCTCGGATAACTTAGTAGTTATGTTTCGATAGGATAACTCAGTAGTTATCTTAACGTTAGTAGTAACTTAGTAGATAGACTAACCTTTTATATTTTAATAAATAGATAAAATAATCTGCACATGTTTGAATGTTAAAATGGAATTGTATTTATCCTTTCCAGGCTAGTTTTACCTCTTCCGAAAGAACCATTAGATATCCAAACAGAGGAACCTTTTTTTTCTGATAATCGATTTACTTCAAAATGGACACCGCTAGCTAAAAAGTACAATTATTGCGAAAAACAAGATTTCATTAAGGTATGCGATGTAATAGATAAAGCATTCGAAAGAAGTGATAAATATAAATTGTTTAGTTAAGAATTTGGTTTTTTATTAAGTGCGTTTCAATGTGAAACATTATTTTGTTGCGTATGTGCATATAAAACACGGTGGTAAACGAACAAGCGGCTACCTGAATTCGCCGCTGCCCATAGACATTTGAAAGTACAGACGCATTGCCTTACCTTTAATCTACGGAGGAGATGCACAGATAGGGCGTATTTCACCTTATATGTTCCTTCCATCAAATCACTGTCTCTCCCCATCTTTTCCTCATGTTAAGAAAAGGGTGGGAAGGGAAAGAAGACCAAAGTTACGTCTCCGGAACACTCGTCATACGTCGTCGGTGTTCAGCTTGATACATCGGCCTTGCGAAGTGAAATGAGTTATTTTTGTATTTTTACCTATATATCAAACACATGTTTAATTGAATTTCGTTATCTCGTCGTATTCTCCTGATTTTGGAGCATAAGAGTATTTAACTGGTAACTTTAACCTAAATTGTCTATGGACATTTCCATTGCATATCTGTTTCGCTCTATAAATAATCTATTGTCAATGGATTGAATTGTCAAAAATTGTTATTTGTTTTGCTGTTAAAATTATTTATAAGTTCTTTGAACTATTTAATTGATAAGTTAATATGTATGATTGATTATTATAATAAGGAACGATGGATTCCGATACGGATTCATTGGAGAGAGCAATACAAAATGATACGTCGGCTCAGGCCATGGATAACATAAAGAGTGAACCCGAAGAAGATCCGTTGGAAGGCAGTAGTTATAATTTGGAAGTTTCGTTTAAGGCGGAAACTACCAATGAGGAGGATGACGATGAAGAATATAATACAATGTTAGTACACACATTTTTCACGAATAAATCAATCCTTGATGACTTTCCCACCTGGTGATGTGATGGAAAGATGGTATGCGCTAGTTCAAATCTTTTCAAGTTCAGAATTTTTACTGTAACCAGTTTTTGTTGTAACCCAGAGGGGTAGGCAGAGATTATAGACCTCCATTTGGTACGGCCAAATATTTAGTCATTTCGGGAGACAACATGATGGGTGGAATTCGAAGTGCGAACGTCGGATAAATGTCCATATGTAAATCGAAAATTGAAATACACATTGGTACATGGCGGGATTCGAACCCAGGACCTACAGATTGCAAATCAAGTGCTTAACCCCTGAGCCACCGACACTTCTGAGCCATGGACAATTAAAAATAATATAAAATGACAACAGCTTTTGTCGGTCTCTAACATCATTAGCTCATTTTACATCTCAAGTCATCGGAATTAATTTAAAAAAAAAATCAAATTATCGGAAAATATTCCTATAGTGCAGGCTATACAACTTCTAAATATTATCTTTAAGGAGATATATTTACTTAGTTGTAATTGAGTAGAAGTTCACATAGACTGCATACAAATGAAAGGTGATGATAATTGTGGTGTTTATTTAAGTTATATACTCTTAGTCTGGTGTATCTACGTAACCTTACACCCTAATGTTACTAATATTATAAATGAGAATGTTTAGATGGATGGATGGAAGATGGGTTGCATGGATGGATGTTTGTTTAAAGGTATCTGGAATTTCTCAACAAATCTTGATAAAATTTAGCAAAGATGTAGTACATAGTCTGGAAGAACATGTAGTATTCGTCCATTATATTTGGCTCGCCTACGTACCACCACATGCTACCGGTCCAACCGACTGAGCCCGACCGGCTCCCTACCTCGGTAGGTAATACCTTTAGTACAGGTGTACCGGCTTGCACTTGTGACGTATACGCTCGAGACAAATGACACTCTGTTTACATACACTACAGAACACATAAGCTACTTAATTTTTTTTTAATTCCATGCAGACGGAGTCGCTGGTGACAGCTAGTAAATAAATAAATCAAGAAGCTTGTGCCTAAGTTATCTATTTGCTTTTATAAATTCCAGGGCACTACTAGAACTAGCACAATGTGTACAAACCAATCATGATCCCATTGAGTTTGACTCAACCGAGGCTGCCGTCAACCCAAAGACCGGTCTCATGATGTGTTTACACTGCTTTGAGGATGTTGACAGCAATTTGTTAGCTGACCATATGATTAATGCGCACAGTTATTGAAGATTGCAACTTAAATGTCGCATTTGTGATACTACATTCCAGGTACTTGATAGTGTCTAGTCTAATTTGTTCAACCTGTGATTAATAAGGTCCTTCGTACACAAGGTAACGTAAATCTTCAAACCTAATATTACAATGGCTCCTACGAATAAGGGTCAATGTGTAAGTTTCAACCATATAGGAAAGATGCCGTATAGGCTGTTCTACTTCAACAAAAAATGCACATTTACACATGTAAATGTGTATTTGTGTTTAGTGCATGTTAACTAAACGTACCTTTTAATATAAAAAAACTAGCTTTTACCCGCGACTCCGTCCGCGCGGAATAAAAAATATCCTATGTCCTTTTCCTGGTTCTAAGCTACCTGCCCACCAATTTTCAGTCAAATCGATTCAGCCGTTCTTGAGTTATAAATAGTGTAACTAACACGACTTTCTTTTATATATATAGATTTTTTATATGTATAAATTACCAATTTGTTACTTTGGCCTTTATACATAGGACCCATTGATTGTATAGTTGCTTTGCTAGAATCGTTTTGTCACAACATTGGTTGTGAGCGATTGCCTTTGCCAACTAAAGACAGAAATGTCAACGTCGTTGACGACATTAATTCCGTACGTCGCTTAGTAATTAAACTCGCCGTTTCGAAGATTAATGTTGCTTTGTGTATGATGGGCCTTAGTGTTGGGGATCCGCATTGCATATGCATTACCTACCTTTAACAGGCAGAGGAGAGACGCAGAGAAATAGAAATTTTTCCTCTGGTTATATGAAAGATTTACTATTGGAACGAAGTTCCTTATCGCGCGTTGTGAAAGGGGGCTAGACGGAAAAAATTCTTACGAAAAGTTGTCACGACACTTTTTGCTATATCACCATGGCAACGACGTGACAATATATAACGAAAATTCATAGAAATAAAATGTACTTCTTGTGAAGACTTAAGTTTTTTATTCATAGAATAAACATTGGTTCCTTCACTAATTAATTGAAAGGAACTTCGTTCCATCCGGGTGTCCCAACACACCTCTCAAGTTTTTTATTTTTAATAATTTCATTAATTCCAGGAAAGAAAAGTTCTTATAATCCATCGTCAAGAATGTCAACCGCCAGCTAAAAAAGCTAAAAGGCGTACATTCCAACAAATAATGAGAGAAGTGGAAAGTAGTTTGGATACAAATATATATGATATGGTCACATGTCCCATATGTGTGTTAGAAATGGCCAAATATACATTAAAAGATCATTTAATTAATGCCCATAGTAATCCAGATATGGTATTGACTTGTGCGAAGTGCAATAAGAATTTCAAATCACGTTTAACATTAAGGGAACATGTTAGATTGGTACATGAATCTATTGAAGATTCCGTGGAATGTGAATTATGTGGACAGAAGTTTAGATCATATAAATATTTATCAAATCATAAGAGGAATGTTCATCCTAAAGGTTAGTGCTATTCATCATCACTGTAGGTACCCATTGAGTGTCTCAGAGTCAACCCTAAGTTAGAGATGACTATGTCATAGTCAACCACAGTCAAGTGTAGTGACTTCACACATATCATTGAATTTCTTCTCAGATATGTGCAGCATCACAATGTTTTCCTTCACAGTAAGAACATCGGATAAATGTACATATGTAAATGAAAAACACATTGGTACATGACGGGATTCGAACCCAGGACATGCAGATTGCAAATCAATTGCGTAACCCCTGAGCCATCGATGCTCTAATACTATTAACCTAATTTAATAAATATAGTGTAGGTAAATTAACCTTCTATACATATTCAGCATCTGTCAGCTGAATACCTAAATTCACACTGTGTCTAATGTTAAATTAATCTTACTAATATTATAAACTAGCTGTCGCCCGCGACTACGACCACGCTGATATAAAAAAACAACTTAATAAATAGTCTATGTATTCTTCCGGACTATGTTCTAAATCTGTGACAAATTTCATCAAGTTGTATTCAAATCTATATATATAAAAGAAAGTCGTGTTAGTTACACTATTTATAACTCAAGAACGGCTGAATCGATTTGACTGAAAATTGGTGGGCAGATAGCTTAGAACCAGGAAACGGACATAGGATAATTTTTACCCCGTTTTCTATTTTTTATTCCGCGCGGACGGAGACGCGGGTAAAAGCTAGTTTTATAATATTGTTATCTATACATAATAGTAAAGTTGGAGTGTATCTATGTAAAGTCGAAAAAATAAAATCATGGTGTATTTCTGTTTGCTTATTAAAAAAAAAAAATTTTCTAAATCTGGGAACGGCTGGAACAATTTTGATGGCACTTTGACGGGGAGGTAGTTGATATATACGAGCATATTCTATGTTTTTTTTTCTCCTTCGCCTGACCGGGCCGTGGCATCTACGTTAGTTTATCCACGACCCGGCTAGGGGAGCCCTTGGTAGGGGCTCGACACGTGTAGGGAGGGGCTGTTTTTAACACCCCCTCCCACCACCCTATGATGCCCTCCCTCGGAACACAGGAGAGAGGGCATCCGCCACATTCGGCGCAGCAGGCCCCCCGGCCTGCCGCGCGTGGCCACCTCAAGAGCATATTCTATGTTACTTTTTATAATTCTGCGCTAAGATTGTATTTATTTGCAGGTGGTCAAGTACATATTTGTGCGAAATGTGGTAAACAATTCAAGAGTCGTCTTTGTTTACATCAACATACGAAGTACGTACATCCACCAGAGAGTGCTTCAGTCAACTGCCCGCAATGTCGCAAGAGATTCAAATCTCGTATTAACTTACATCAGCATATACGGATATCACATAGCAGACATAATGGCAACACTGAATAAATTATACTGTTGTCAGTGTTGCCTCATTTCTTCTTCAAATTTTGAAACCTTATTTTGTTTTATTTCTTACCTCCGTCTGGTTTTTAGAGACCAAGGGAATAACCTAGAGTACTTTCGTAATAACTCTTCTAAAGGAAGGCGATACAAGTTTTAGTATAACTACTATATGGAAACATTGACTGAACATTGAAGGAAATAGATTTAAATTCAGAATAATAGATTTAAATTCAGTTTAACAGAAGTAGATTAACAGAAATATCTATGGAAATTACCACCTTTGTGGTAAGACTTGTTAAATTGTCTAAGGCTTATATATATATATATATATATATATACTAGCTGTCGCCCGCGACTCCGTCCGCGAGGAATAAAAAAATGCATACAAGATAAAAATTAAGTTCATATGTCTGTTTCCTAGTTCTAACCTACCTCCCCATCAATTTTCAGTTAAATACGTTCGACTGATCTTGAGTTATAAATAGTGTAACTAACACGACTTTCTTTTGTATATATAGATAAAAGAGTAAACTGGCTCAACTATTAATACAGTCAAAACGTTTAAGTCTAGACTTGAAAATTTGCATAGAGATTCTTGTTACTTTGAAGGCGTCCACTAAGAAAAAAAATTACGGAATTCGTCCCTTTAGGGTCCAAAGTTTGTATGGAGCAACGTTATTCCTTAGACTGAATTTCATGAAAATTGAGTATGTAAAACTGCGTAACGACTATGTTCGCGAACCTCTTGCCCTCCGCGCTATTGCAACAGCTCCGCATAGTGGATACGTTTGCGAACTTGGAACGCGTACGGTGCGCGCTCCAACGGGTAGCGGTAAATTGGGCGAACACAAAGCTGAGCTCAGTCTGTTCGTGGACGCGCGCATGCATGTTCCTATGGAGATTGCGCTTTTAATGTTAGACTCTTACAAAAGCAAACTAATTTTTTTGTGTAATGATATTACAGTGACAGATGATATATGACATTGCCATATAGAAAGTGTTGAATGTATCCGAACGACACCTGGAAACCAAAAAATTTTCCAGAAAGTTTGAGAACACCTTACCTGCTATCAGCCAAGGAACAAGTGGTGGTGATGATGGTGAGACAGCGCCACATACAACTGCAACATGCGGGACCTAATCAGTTGATTGCTGACATTCGACGTAGATTCTGGATAGTCGGTATAAGACGCCTCGCAAGGTCTGTAATTAATTCCTGTATGATATGCACGAGATACAGAGCGAAGCCTACGCAAGCTCCTACTGCGCCGCTGCCTCCAGAGCGTATCACATGCACCATGCCATTCCAAACAACCGGAGTAGACCTGACCGGTCCCCTATACCTCCGCGAAGGTGAGAAAAGCTGGGTGGTCATATATACATGCGCCGTATATCGAGCTGTACACCTGGAGTTGACGAGATCTCTATCGACCGAAGCCTTCATCATGACATTAAGAAGATTTATAGCGAGACGAGGGCGCGTCGATATGCTTATGTCAGACCAAGGTACAAATTTCCATGGTACTAAGAATCTGTTTTCAGAATTAAATTGGAATGAGCTCCAGAAAGACGCAAACATTAGGCGAATAAAGTGGAAGATGAACGCGCCATCTGCTGCCTGGTGGGGAGGGTACTGGGAGCGTCTAATTGGTTTATTAAAAAATTTATTACGTCGTATATTAGGTCAAGCATCGGTGACTTATGAAGAACTTCAGACTATACTGTGTGACTGCGAAGCGACGATGAACGGACGACCGCTTACTTTCATAAACGATGACACATGTGCCTATTTAGAACCTCTGACTCCAGCTTGTTTCATACAACCTTTACAAGGGAACGACGTTACAGATTTTGACGAAATCGACGCAACTAACTTAAACAGACGACTGAAATATATTCACTCCCTGAGAGACCAATTTCGTAATCGGTTCAAGTCAGAATACTTGACTACATTAGTCCAAAAAGGCATAGAGAAAACAGATCATCTCCAAATAAATGACGTAGTGTTGATTGAGACAGACGAAAAGAGAATAAAATGGCCTTTAGGTATCGTCCAAGAACTATATGTGGGAAAAGATGGTGTTAGTAGGACAGCGAGAGTCAAAACATCTACAGGTGCGAAAATCCGTCCGGTACAGAGGTTATACAAGCTCGAGATCACAGGTAACATTTTTCCAGCACATCTTCCCAGTCCTCGTGACACTGATTTGGATGACTCACCTGCTACACTTTCACTTCCTTTAGGTGATCTTCATGACAGACCTCAGAAATCCACTAGATGTGGACGTAAGGTTAAATTGCCTAGTAAGTTTGATTTATATGTTTAGTTTGGGGGTCACGTTTTTATGTTTACCTTTCTAATTTTTAACCCTTTAGGTATATGAATATAATTTGATTACTTTGCATTTGTCTCTAGGGTGATGAATAAAACTCAATTTTCATTTGTTGACAGATCTTGTATTTTGATATGATAAACTTCATTTTATTGTATAACACATAGTTCAATGATTGTATAATTTGTTAAGATCCTCCATTAATATAAATTTGTATGTAAATTTTCTTGTGTGTTGGGAGGATGTTGAATGTATCCGAACGACAGCTGTCAAACAAAAAATAAAAAAAAATAAAAACTACATCCGATTTTAATGGCGACCCGAATTGGTGCATTTTATTTAATTCTTCATTTATCTGCAACCCTGCAATCCTACAAGGGAAACACCTATTGTATTCCACAACAGAAAGAATAAAATATTTAATATGCGAAATTTCTCGAATGGAGACACGTACCCGTCTCCATCCGAGAAGTTTCTGGAGCGCGGAGCGCAAGAGGTTTGCGAACGTAATAATGGATACCCCACCCCACCTTTAAATTAGGGATGTTAAAAAAATAATCGATTTTGAAAAATCGATTATTTTAAGGTTTTTTACGATTTTTATAAAACGATTATTTTTTTTCCAAAAATCGATCATAAAATTTATTCGATTTTTTAAAAAGCGCTATCGATGAGATATTTCTCGCCCTGCGACATATAATACGACTAGCTGTCGCCCGCGACTCCGTCCGCGCGCAGTTAAAAAAAAATGGGGGGGTTATGAAAAATAGATGTTGGCCGATTCTCAGACCTACTGAATATGCTCACAAAATTTCATGAGAATCGGTCAAGCCGTTTCGGAGGAGTACGGGAACGAAAACTGTGACACGAGGTTTTTATATATTAGAAGTATCATTAGTAGGTATAACTCTCCCAATTCATTATAAATAAATAATAAAAAAAAATAATTGAAACAGATAAAAATATAATTTGTCTGTTCCAATTTTTTTAAAATATTTATGACAAGCTGAGGGAATAATTTGGAAAAAACTCAAAAGAACATTTACTTGCTTGTACATCCAGTTAACTCGAGTTACGTAACTCGAGTTCAACCCAAGTTACGTAGATTTTAACTCGAGTTTTGTTTTTACCGAGTTGGCACATCACTACTATGTTGTTTTGGTTGAATGCTCTTTGACATAGATTATAAAGTCGTAAACAAACATAGATAAAACAGAGACGTAAATTAATTACTCTATGTGAAACAAGCAGAATCACATTCTGAGAATGTTTATTTACTTAAAAAAAATAAAAGTCTGAGAAGTATCGGAATTGATTGATTTTTTGTGATTGAGCGATTACATTGTAAAATAAATAAATAAAGTGAATTTTGAAATTCGTAATCACAGTAATGTAAATAATAATTAACTTATCAAAGGATTTTAATGAAAATGGCCCTGTTAGATTTAATGCAAATTTACAAAAACGTATTTTCGAAAAAGGTTGCACATTGTGCGTTGTGTTATAAAAGTGAAGCTGAGACGCAGTTAGTGCATTCAAGGGTTTACAAAAAGATCGTTGAAGCTTTAAAATATTCAGAACTTGTGAGTGTAACTATAACTTTGATTTGATAGTTAAATTTAGTATTTCTAGCACATGTTTTTTCATCATCTCCATGTCACTATCCTATTTAATGTGGGGTCGGCAACAGTTTTTCGAACTCCAGTTCGATCTATCATTTTTCATTTTAACAGGCTTTCAATTCATGTAACTATAAACGAATCCCATCTATATCTTCCTATATAGTCGTATTACTTCCGACTGGACGCATGTAACCGGTTCAAAAGTTCAATCAAAAATCACATAGACTTGAATTATGGAGCTATGGCTCAACAAGTAAATTGGCAGCTCATGGCTCACTGCGATGTACTATAAATATGTGAACCAACAAGACACAAAACTGACTCACAGCTCAAAATACAAATCTATATGCTGGTACAAATTGAGATGAAATACATGTGAACTGTGAGCTGATTTGCTGTCTTATTTTAATTATTATTTTATTATCTGTGCCAAATTTCATCAAGATCCATTGAGCCATTCTGGATATATCTTCAAACAAATATTCATTCATCTAAACATTCACATTTAAAAGATAACAAGGGGTGCTTTTAATAGCAACATTCATATTTTCAGTTCACACAGAACAAGCAACTGTGCTACATGTGCGAGAGACGTATGACATCATTTATGCGTTTAATGGACAACCTCCAGCTGGCAGTGGAGGTGCAAAGAGTGTTTATCAGCGCTGATATGTGCGATGAATATAAGGTAGGTTAATACAAAATTACTTGTTGTACAAAGCAATTGTGTCAAAATAACATATATTGCACCCTTTTCGTAACAAGAGGTTTTTGCTTCATATATATATCTTAATATATATAAATCTCGTGTCACAGTGTTTGTCCTCAATGGACTCCTAAACCACATAACCGATTATAATAAAATTCGCACACCATGTGCAGTTCGATCCAACTTGAGAGATAGGATAGTTTAAATCTCAAATTATAGTCGCAATTTTAATTTATTGCTAATTATTTGTCTGTTATTATTTGACAGTCACAATTATCTGTTAACTCCAAATGATTCTAACAGATGTCGATACCTTTCGACTGGGTTGAGTAAGTAATCAATAGATGGCGCTGCTATGGTAAATCTACCAACGTGTCATATAAGCTTATTAACTGCGCGCGGACGGAGTCGCGGGCGACAGCTAGTATATATATATATATATATATATATATATATATATATATATATATATATTCATATTATAAGGTTGCAAACGAGCAAGCGGCCATCTGAATTCGACAAAATGGAGAAGCGACTGTTGCCCATAGACATTGCAGATGCGATTACCTACCTTACCTTTCTTCAACGTAGGAAGAGACAAACAGAAAGATTATTTCCTATGCATTCTCTTCTCATTCTTTCCTTATAGAAAAAAAGGCTATAGGGAAAGAGGTTGTAAATCAGACAAGAATATTAATATATGCTAATGCTCGCGACTTCGCCCACTCGGAATTAAATAAAGTAAAGGTAGCCTATGTGTTCTTTCAGGTTATGTTTTACATGTATACCTAAGTTCCGGAGATACCTTTAAACAAACATCCATACATCCATTCATCTAAATTTTCGCATTTATAATATTAGTAAGATTTTCTTTCATTTTTTACAGAGAAATATAATGCAGGACAATCTTAATGCCTATCAAAACGACTTTATAAAATTTAGAAACAGAATGCAATTGTACAAAACAAATACATTGGTTGTGGATTCTCTCGAGGTGAGTAAACCGTCTTTATATATTCTACTAGCTGTTAAGACTTTGACAAAGCAGAATTTAAAAAAAAGTGGTCTTAGTTACTCTTGCATACATCAGCTACTTTCCACAAAAAATCCTATCAAAATTGGTGAAGCCGTTTAGCAGATTACAAATGCTGACTTGCGAACAGACTGGCCTAGAGGCAGTACAATATGCTTCTTTATCACTTTCGAATATGTGCAAACTAGTTTTATATTTTTGTTCAATATGTTGAGGATTTTTTAACATCTAGTCAGGTTTATAACTTCAAACTTACGTGGTTTTTACTAGTTTACGGGTGCCCGTGAGCTCAAACAGCTTATAGTGGTAAGAACCCCATTTCTTACGAACATTATATCTAGTCAGGTTATTAAATTGTTTGAAAATGTTCTATTAAGTCTTAAGTCAACTTATACTATACTTGGTGTGATTCCGTCTGCGCGGAATTATAAAAAACTTAATAATTATCCTATGTATTCTTTCAGACTATGTTCTACATCTGTGACAAATTTCATCTAGATCCATTGAACTGGAGATACATTAAATTTGATATAACTAAAATTCTACACATGTTTAAATTTTATGAACTGTATATTGTTAAATTAAGTAAAAATAATAATATTATTGTTGTAGACTCCATGTCCACGGTATCCTTCAAATACAAAACAACAATATCCGTAAGCAATATTTTATTATGAACATATCAATTTAACATTATTTATGATGTAGATTTTTGTTTTTAATTAGCTGTCAAAATTTAAATAAAGAAAGATTTTAATCCAAAGATTAATTATCTGTGGTCATAGATCAGACAATGATAAGTATATTTTGGTTCAGTACGACAATATAGGTATAATTGCCAATAATGCTCTTTCATTTGTCCATATACATACATTTCCTTAATTTTAAAAATGTATTTTATCTATATATATAAAAGAAAGTCGTGTTAGTTACACTATTTATAACTCAAGATCGGTTGATGTGATTTAGCTGAAAATTGATGGGGAGGTAGCTTAGAACTAGGAGACAGACATAGGAACTTTTTTATCTTGAGTGCATTTTTTTTATTCCGCGCGGACGGAGTCGCGGGTAAAAGCTAGTTCTTTTATATATACAGATTTCATTTAATTAGATTTCTTAATAATTTAATTGCTTGTCCTGTAAAGTAATAAAATTGCATTTATCATATTCTGATCTATGGCCACAGATATTAATGACGCTATTTTTTGTCACCAATTTTAATTCTTTTATATATTAGATAGAATAAAAAAATCACGAAACCATATGACATTTCAATATATTTTTTTAATTATTTTACAGTAAAACATCTAATATGGAGACGGTATTTATAAATGATGTAGAACCATTAAAAGAAATAGGTACAAAAGTACACACAACATTACTTAATACATTAGAATTTCCTGTTGCGTTATCAAATTCCAACATGGTATTAACACTCGGTCCTGACAATAATCTTTACATTGCTCCTTGTATAACTGTTGATGGCACAAACAATACGGATTCAGACAACAAAAATACAACAATAGAATCTAATAATGTGATAAAAACACAAAACGAAGAAATAACTTGGAAAGATAAATCAAGGAATATATTAAATTTTCCAAAAAGACCTGATCTTTTACCGAAAAAGAGATCACTAGAAGAAGATGTGACTGTGAAAAAAAATAAAACACATAATCTACCTTTGATAGTGGATTGTAAAACGGATAAATTTGCATTCATTGAAGATGAATCCAAAAATATGGAACAAGTTGAAGATACAATGGAATCTCAGCCGGAAGTTGTGAAACATCCGATCAGAACAGACTCTGCAGTCGATTGGGAAGACAAAATACCTATGGAAGTTATATCTTTTGCGGTGAGTTCATTTAGAAAAATTTTGAAGCTATATTCAAAATCTACTAGTCTTCTAGTTATTTAAAAAAAAAAAAAATGGGACCCATCTGCAAGCACTTCCTTTCGATTAAAATATTTTTTATCAAAATCGGACCACCAGGGGCGGAGATTCGCGGTAATGTGTGTTACCAAAAAAAAACAGTTGAATTGATAACCTCCTTCTTTTTGAAGTCGGCTAAAAAATAGCCTTAAAAAACAGTAGTTTTCAGTTGCATGATTCTGGGATTCCCCGAAATTAGTTAGCGGTGTATAAAAAAAATTAAAAAGATACGTAAAGATTCCAGAAAAAAAAATCTGTTACATTATTAATATTACGTATTTCTAATAATAAGTGAAATAAGTAAGTGATCATCTGAATTTGACGAAATAGTCAAGTGACCGTTGCCTCAATTGCTTTAATCTACAGAGAATCACATAAATAGGATATTTTCACTTCATATACTTCCCTCCTCCACCAAATCCATTCCCCTTCCCATCATTTCTTTGTAAAAAAAGTGTGGAAAGAGAATGTGTACTAAAATAAGTCCTCCAGAAATCACACTCATCAGATTGTACTCGAAATGACTACCACTTGAAGTACAAATTGGCCTCGCTCAGTGCAACACCATGACCATGACACAGAAGACAGACCTGAAGTGGAAGCAATTCTGTGTACAGTCTGATGAGTGTGGTGCTGGAGCCCTAATTTTAGTCCTCTTTCTCTTCCCACCCCTTTTCTTATAAGGATGGGAAGGTGTGGTGGATTTGATGGAGGAGGAGATGCATAGGAAGGTTAAATATACTCTTTCTGTGCATCCCCTCCTCCGTTGATTAAAGGTAGGCAACGCATCTGCATTTGCGGATGTCTATGGGCAACGGTCGCCGCGCCATTTCGGCGAATCCAGGTGACCGTGTGCTCATTAGCCACCTTTTGATATAAAAAAAAAAAAACAAATATATTGTTAATATACATTTTATTTTTTTTAGGACGAGAAATCAACTTCAATGGCAGAAATAAAATTAATAAGTCAGCCTAAGACTAAAGAACCAGAATATATAGATCTGTCTTGAAAAATAAATAGTGAAGTGAAGTGAAAATTGTGCAAGTTATTTAAGAATTGACAATTTAAAAGTGTTACAATCACAATGTCTAATGGATTGACAATAAAGGAAATTAAAATTTTGCGACATGGCAATACTGAAAACTAACTGTCAAATTATTTGACAACGGCTTTTTTTGTTACTTTTTTTCCTATATTGAGTTAAGAAAAGCATTAAATAAATTATTAAATCTTGTCTGATCGTTTGTCTGCCGACTTTTTCTTGACAATTGAGCCCTACGTACACCAGGCTACGTAAATCTTGTGAAATCCGGCGATTTTAGTCGCTAAGCGACTTACGCAATACATTATAGAGGTTCGTTCTTTAGTCGCTATTAGTGATGCAACGGATGTCTGTTTCCGTTTCCGCAAGTGCGGAAGTTCCGCGTGCTTTTCAACATCCGTTTCTGCTTCTGTTTCCGCAACTTTTATAACGGAGATAAAACGGAACTTTACGACGGCTGAGATAGTCTAAGATCCCGCTGCAGGATTAGTGTGCTCATCGACTTTTTGTTTAAAACCAAATTTTTATGTCTATTTATAGTTAAGAGAATATATATTTACTAGGGTGCCTATCAAAATTTGGCCGCCATTATTTTTTTAAAAATTATTTTTAATTGATTTTTGGTAAAAAATTTCGTTTATTTATTTTTTAAATAAAATAACGTCTACATAACGGTAATTAATATCAAGATTCTAAAAAATCACGGTTGCCGTTGCGCACCTGGCCGCACCTCTTTGCAGCCAGGTGTAAACAGGTATGATTTCGATAAATTTATACGTTTATAACCTATTTTTATTAATTATATGTCAAATTAAAGCTAATTTTTTTCTATTAATTATCATATAAAGTTGCTTAATTAAATCTGGCCGCAAATAAGGGTTACTGGCTGTTAAAGATAATAAATATTTAAGGTAGAGTGAAAGAGAGTTAGCGCGTAACATCATTTGTCAGACGAGGACAGCGATTGCCGGCTGTGCGACGCTTTTAAGCCATTGCGCATGCGTCGAACGTTAGTGTTCTCAACCACCGGGGAGTAATAGAGACGACTTATAATAAATACTCCAAAAAAAATGTAATTTTTTTCAAAATGACAAATTTAAAAATTGCAACAAAAATTTAATATTGATTTGATATATCGACGGTCTAGTTAGGAACTGAAAGCTCCGATGATTCAGATTTTTAAATAAGAGTTACGGAAATATAAGAATTATAAGATAAATTTTTTAATTTGCTTAAATGTTTAATTAATATGTAACAGACAATTAAATACTTGAATAAAATCTAATAAAATTTTTGTTGCAATTTTTAAATTTGTCATTTTGAAAAAAATTACATATTTTTTGGAGTATTTATTATAAGTCGTCTCTATTACTCCCCGGTGGTTGAGAACACTAACGTTCGACGCATGCGCAATGGCTTAAAAGCGTCGCACAGCCGGCAATCGCTGTCCTCGTCTGACAAATGATGTTACGCGCTAACTCTCTTTCACTCTACCTTAAATATTTATTATCTTTAACAGCCAGTAACCCTTATTTGCGGCCAGATTTAATTGAGCAACTTTATATGATAATTAATAGAAAAAAATTAGCTTTAATTTGACATATAATTAATAAAAATAGGTTATAAACGTATAAATTTATCGAAATCATACCTGTTTACACCTGGCTGCAAAGAGGTGCGGCCAGGTGCGCAACGGCAACCGTGATTTTTTAGAATCTTGATATTAATTACCGTTATGTAGACGTTATTTTATTTAAAAAATAAATAAACGAAATTTTTTACCAAAAATCAATTAAAAATAATTTTTAAAAAAATAATGGCGGCCAAATTTTGATAGGCACCCTAGTAAATATATATTCTCTTAACTATAAATAGACATAAAAATTTGGTTTTAAACAAAAAGTCGATGAGCACACCAATCCTGCAGCGGGATCTTAGACTAAGAGATCCAAATGCGCGGCGCGAGACGGGCAGTCCGTGCGCGGCCTTTCGGCACTTGTCGCATTTGTTTGTTTACGTACTATTTTGTGAATTTAAGCGCGTAATATTTTCTGCTGCTGTTTGAAACAATCAGTTTCTCTTGCAGGAGTGAAATGTCTAGTTGTTGTCCATATAAAATTTGACAACTGGCAAAATGTGACTATTTCATACTTACGAGTTATTAAATGTACTTTTAAATAAGTGATAACCATGTAATATATCATCATCATTATATAGTTAGAAATATATTTGTCGTTTGTCAACACGAGTGGTTTGGCCAACTTTAATTTGTAAATAGTGTAATTTTGTTTCCTCAAAATAAATTTAAAAAACGCGTATTTTAACTTATTGCAGCGCAGTAAAAATACATACATTGAAGGATAAAGGACACCGATATCCAATGCCTTAATAAATTAAAAACGAATACAAACTGTTTTTACCGAAAAAAATATTTTTGTAAATATGTTTTTTATTATTATTTACACTTCTGTTTCCGCATCCGTTTCCGTTTCTGCTAAAATTTATTTTTGACATCTGTTTCCGTTTCTGGTTCCGGTAAGACACTTCCGTTGCATCATTAGTCGCTATAGGCAGTTGCTCGCCACCTGTTTTTAAGTCGTAATTTTTAAGGTGGCGGAACAAATCTATTCAGTTGACATGTTTTTCTTTTTTCCATTTTATATGCCCATGTATGTTTCACATGTTTTGTTTCTAACCGTGTTTGAGCATCTTATCGGGCCAGACAACTTTGTTAGACTATACAATCTATGTTCATATTATTGTTATATAAAGTTTACTATTTTAGTAATGTATATAGTTTTTACTAATAAATATATTTCAAGATATATCTTATTATTTGTTGTTAATTTTTACCTTAAATATAGTAAATTAGGTTGTGTTGGTTTTATTAGTTACTAGCTCTTACCCGCGACTCCGTCCTCGAGGAATAAAAAAAAATGCACACAAGATAAAAAAGTTCCTATGTCCGTCTCCTAGTTCTAAGCTACCTCCCCATCAATTTTCAGCTAAATCAGTTCGACCGATCTTGAGTTATAAATAGTGTAACTAACACCACTTTCTGACTATATACATAGAAGATGATTACATAAATGTTTGAAATAAATGATGTTTTTTTTATTTCACTAATGATGAGAAGGCTGGATAGATGTTAGAAGGTATCTTTTTAGGAAATTTTACACAAATTTAGAACATAGTCTGGTAGAACAAACACATAGGCTACTAACGGAGTCGCTGGCAAGAGCTAGGTTATATTTGGAGAATGGTTGTATCTGATTTTCGTATATAAACTTGGTATAAAAGTTAAAAAAAAGTAGTAAATTAATGCATTTCTTAAAAACTACGGAAAAAATTAAATAAGCTCTAAAAAGCCTTTAGCAATTAATTCGGAAAACATGAATGACCCAAATAAAAAAATGAAGCTTATTTGATCTTTGTTAATTTCCCAATCATGTCAAGGTCTTTTAGACTTTGTCAGAAACAAAAACGTCAAAGTGCTGTCAAAACATTGTTTCGTGTATCGATGGGTTTGAAAATTTTGAATTAATAAGAGAATGAGTGTAATTTTAGTGTAATAGTTTATTTTATTGTACCACAATGTCGTTCCCGAAAATAGAAGGATATGTTGTGACTGAGAAATTGGGATCCGGGAGTTATTCAACAGTTTATAAAGCTATAACAAAGGTATGTTATCTATGTAAATAATATTTTGTGTACATTTGGCTTTACGTAAAACATCTCGCTTTCCACTTTTATTATAGTGTTAAATCAAATTTAATTCTTAACGATGATTAAAAATTAATTTTAATATAAATAAAAGTTAATAAACTGCCATGAGATGTACAGTTCATCGTAACAACAGATTTTTTGTTATAAACGACAGCTATTCGAAGATATTGACTTAATAAATATTTCTTCTCACTTACAACTTAAATCCAGGTGGGCGCAAGATCAACGGTAGCTATCAAATGTATAGACAAATCCCGTGTGAAGCACTCCGGGGCTGCAGTAGACAATCTAATCACGGAGATACGTCTGTTGAAGACGCTCACACATCCACACATTGTTAACATGAAACAATTTACATGGGATGATAGGTATGTTAATAATGACACACTGCATGAAAAATATCACAGTAATGAATTCTAAGATTACGGTCTTCCATTTAGCGCAGTTCTGGCACACCTATCTTGCTTATTTATTCATATAAGAGTAAAAATTTGATTGTTTGTTTGCATTCAATAAGTTCCGAAACTACTGAACCATCTGAGAAATTCTTTCACAGCTGAAGCTACACTATCTCTGGGTGATATAGGTAGACTATAATTTTTTTATTGTTTAATTTCACATGGACAAAGTCGCAGTCAACTGCTATTAGTTGCAAACATAGCTGACGTCAAGTCACAATTTCTTTAGCGCGGAAATAAAAAAGAATAGCTATTTTTACTCCTCACTTAAGCTATCTGCCAGACTATATTCTACATCTGTGTCAAATTTCATCAAGATCCGTTGAGCCGTTTCGGAGATACATTCAAACAAACATTCATCTAAACTTTCGCATTTATAATATTAGTAAGAAGTAACATTTTTTGTTTCAGAAATATCTATATTATAATGGAATATTGCTGTGGTGGTGATCTATCAAAATATATACAACGGTATGGAAGAGTTCCTGAGAAGCAGGTAATTTTAACAACACTGGCTCAACTTTTGGCCACATACTGAGTGAATGACAGATAGTCCTTACAATCCAATGTATATATGGATAGGCTATAAGCTGGTTTTTTTGTGCCTATTTGATTGTGACCATTTTAGAGCTGATGTTACCATGTGGTGAGATTTCGAATTAATTATAGAGATGGATATTTATTATTTTCCAGGTTTTATACTTTCTGCAGCAACTTGCCTCAGCTCTGAAGTTCCTAAGAGAAAAAGGTAACATAAATTTCAATATTGTTTGTTTATGAAAATTGTGTGAAAAAGTATTTATACAATCGAATATTATTATTTTTGTCACACATGTTGTGTTACTATTGTTATTTTTTAGTTTAAAACTAGCTGTAGCCCGCGAATTCGTCTGTGCGGAATAAAAAAAATATATGTAGCCTATATGTACTTTCAGACTATGTTTTATATTCTATACCAAATTTCATTAAGATCCATTAAGCCTTTCTGTAGATATTTTCAAATAACATCATTATCCATCCATTCATCCATCCACCTGAATTTTTTAAATTTTTTCTGTCATAAAAACCTTCTCCTGACAATAACAAACACAATAACAAAAAAAAGTGAAAACGGTCCAACTGTTCACGTGAAGGCGTGACCAAGGGATTTTATATATTATATATTCAAATTTATATATATAGATATCAACTCGTGAGTTGTCTCTGGTTTTTTTAATCTGTTTTTTTTAAATCACATTTAATGTTGTTAATTATTAATTTTAGGTGTTGTTCACATGGACTTGAAACCACACAACTTGTTGTTACATAAAAGCTCTGATGGCAAGTACATTCTAAAAGTGGCAGATTTTGGGTGAGCAAAAAATATTGTATTTAATACTTGAGTTGGCACATCTTTCAGAAGAGTATATTCGTTTTCGACGTGCCAACTACAGCGGAGTGAAATTTGTTTGTCTTAGATTGAATTGTACTAAAAATTTATTACATATATAAATTACTAGCTTTCGCCTACGACTCCGTCTGTGTTCTTCCAGATTATATTCTATATCTGTGCCAAATTACATCAAGATATACTGAGTCGTTCCGTAGATATCTTCGATATATTAGTAAGATATTTCTCTTGTCCTCTTGTATCCTACAAATAAAAAAACTTGAGAGGTGTGTTGGGACACCCGGATGGAACGAAGTTCCTTTCAATTAATTAGTGAAGGAATTGTAATATTTTTTTTTTTTTAAGTCGCGACACCACACTGTTCAATGCGAAATAGAAATGAAAATATATGGCTTGCTTTCTATAAGAGAGAGAGAGACAGAGACAGACAGAGAAACATGCGACGCCGCACAGCTTACAATAGCTTACTATAGTAAAAAGTGTCGTGACAACTTTTCGTAAGAATTTTTCCGTCTAGCCCCCTTTCACAACGCGCGATAAGGAACTTCGTTCCAAAAAGCACCTTAAACACAGTATAAATGGTACAGATTCGCTCAGCACATGACTGAGGAGCAGTTACGTTGTCTGCGCGGCTCACCTCTCTACATGGCGCCGGAGATGCTGCGCGGCAGATACGACGCCAGAGTTGATCTGTGGAGTGTGGGTGAGATCTGAGATCACTAAGGAGCGAATCTATTTCAGAGGGGGTTTGAAGCTATTTTTGAGAGGGTTAGAAGCTATTTTAGAGGGGGTTTGAAGCTATTTTATAGGGGGTTTGAAGCTATTTCAGAGGGGTTTTGAAGCTATTTTAGAGGGGGTTTGAAGCTATTTCAAAGGGGGTTTGAAGCTATTTCAAAGGGGATTTGAAGCTATTTTAAATGGGGCTTGAAGCTATTTTATAGGGGGTTTGAAGCTATTTCACAGGGGATTTGAAGCTATTTCAGAGGGGCTCAATATATAACACCTCCATCTCCATTATCTTAATAAAAACATATCTAGTAAACATAATTAACTGTTCGATTAACATAAATGTATATATACAGGTGTGATAATGTACGAATGTCTGTTCGGACGAGCGCCTTACTCCTCAGCTACGTTCAAGGAGTTAGTTGACAAAATACAAAGACAAGCACCTATAGAGGTAATCTTAATAATACAATAATTGCAACAATTGTTCACTTTACAGAATGTCACATATGTAAACTCTCAAACTGACTAACATCAGCTCCTGAGACAGTTAGGTAATCAAGTAATTGTGGTCTCCAAATTCCTGGATGCAGCTTCCCCCTCGGTCGTCTATCAGCCCCGGCTGTCAGGATCTGCTGAGTCGTCTGCTGCAGCACGACCCCGACAAGAGGATCAGCTACGAGGAGTTCTTCGCTCATGAGTACCTGGATCTTGAACATATGCCTTCTAAGGAGAATTATGAAAAAGTCAGTGTTAGGAAAACATCAAAACACTTTCTAACATAAATAACATTATTAGCCTACCCTTATTTTACAACTAGCTGTCGCCCGCGACTACGTCCACGCATAATTAAATAAAGCGTAATAAGTAGCCTATTTGACCTTCCAGACTATGTTCTACATCTGTGCCAAAGATCCATAGAGCCGTTCCGGAGATACCTCCAAACAAACATCCATCTAAACATTCGCATTTATAATATTAGTAAGATATCACTTCACTTTATCTCACAATTTTCACCAAAACTCATGTCAAAAACTTTGGAATTCCTTCTAGATCAGAATATTAAATAGAATGTTCTAGATCAGTGGTATATTTGCAGGCGGTAGGTCTAATAAAGCGGGCCATAGAGCTAGACTCTGCGGGTGAGCTGGCGGGCGCGCTCTCCGCCTACAGCGACAGTCTGCTCTATCTGGTGCCCGCCGTCGCCGCAGAGAGTGACGCGCTCCGCCGCAGCGCGCTCACCGCAAAACTCACCAGGTCAGACACACGCTACGTCGCACCTGACAGATTGTGACAGGTGACAGGTGACAGGTCAGCTGGCGGGCGCGCTCTCCGCCTACAGCGACAGTCTGCTCTATCTGGTGCCCGCCGTCGCCGCAGAGAGTGACGCGCTCCGCCGCAGCGCGCTCACCGCAAAACTCACCAGGTCAGACACACGCTACGTCGCACCTGACAGATTGTGACAGGTGACAGGTCAGCTGGCGGGCGCGCTCTCCGCCTACAGCGACAGTCTGCTCTATCTGGTGCCCGCCGTCGCCGCAGAGAGTGACGCGCTCCGCCGCAGCGCGCTCACCGCAAAACTCACCAGGTCAGACACACGCTACGTCGCACCTGACAGATTGTGACAGGTGACAGGTGACAGGTCAGCTGGCGGGCGCGCTCTCCGCCTACAGCGACAGTCTGCTCTATCTGGTGCCCGCCGTCGCCGCAGAGAGTGACGCGCTCCGCCGCAGCGCGCTCACCGCAAAACTCACCAGGTCAGACACACGCTACGTCGCACCTGACAGATTGTGACAGGTGACAGGTCAGCTGGCGGGCGCGCTCTCCGCCTACAGCGACAGTCTGCTCTATCTGGTGCCCGCCGTCGCCGCAGAGAGTGACGCGCTCCGCCGCAGCGCGCTCACCGCAAAACTCACCAGGTCAGACACACGCTACGTCGCACCTGACAGATTGTGACAGGTGACAGGTCAGCTGGCGGGCGCGCTCTCCGCCTACAGCGACAGTCTGCTCTATCTGGTGCCCGCCGTCGCCGCAGAGAGTGACGCGCTCCGCCGCAGCGCGCTCACCGCAAAACTCACCAGGTCAGACACACGCTACGTCGCACCTGACAGATTGTGACAGGTGACAGGTGACAGGTCAGCTGGCGGGCGCGCTCTCCGCCTACAGCGACAGTCTGCTCTATCTGGTGCCCGCCGTCGCCGCAGAGAGTGACGCGCTCCGCCGCAGCGCGCTCACCGCAAAACTCACCAGGTCAGACACACGCTACGTCGCACCTGACAGATTGTGACAGGTGACAGGTGACAGGTCAGCTGGCGGGCGCGCTCTCCGCCTACAGCGACAGTCTGCTCTATCTGGTGCCCGCCGTCGCCGCAGAGAGTGACGCGCTCCGCCGCAGCGCGCTCACCGCAAAACTCACCAGGTCAGACACACGCTACGTCGCACCTGACAGATTGTGACAGGTGACAGGTGACAGGTCAGCTGGCGGGCGCGCTCTCCGCCTACAGCGACAGTCTGCTCTATCTGGTGCCCGCCGTCGCCGCAGAGAGTGACGCGCTCCGCCGCAGCGCGCTCACCGCAAAACTCACCAGGTCAGACACACGCTACGTCGCACCTGACAGATTGTGACAGGTGACAGGTCAGCTGGCGGGCGCGCTCTCCGCCTACAGCGACAGTCTGCTCTATCTGGTGCCCGCCGTCGCCGCAGAGAGTGACGCGCTCCGCCGCAGCGCGCTCACCGCAAAACTCACCAGGTCAGACACACGCTACGTCGCACCTGACAGATTGTGACAGGTGACAGGTCAGCTGGCGGGCGCGCTCTCCGCCTAC
Organism: Papilio machaon; assembly: GCF_912999745.1. Classification (NCBI taxonomy): domain Eukaryota; kingdom Metazoa; phylum Arthropoda; class Insecta; order Lepidoptera; family Papilionidae; genus Papilio; species Papilio machaon. The sequence continues at coordinate 3,829,805 of NC_060014.1, forward strand.
AGCGACAGTCTGCTCTATCTGGTGCCCGCCGTCGCCGCAGAGAGTGACGCGCTCCGCCGCAGCGCGCTCACCGCAAAACTCACCAGGTCAGACACACGCTACGTCGCACCTGACAGATTGTGACAGGTGACAGGTCAGCTGGCGGGCGCGCTCTCCGCCTACAGCGACAGTCTGCTCTATCTGGTGCCCGCCGTCGCCGCAGAGAGTGACGCGCTCCGCCGCAGCGCGCTCACCGCAAAACTCACCAGGTCAGACACACGCTACGTCGCACCTGACAGATTGTGACAGGTGACAGGTCAGCTGGCGGGCGCGCTCTCCGCCTACAGCGACAGTCTGCTCTATCTGGTGCCCGCCGTCGCCGCAGAGAGTGACGCGCTCCGCCGCAGCGCGCTCACCGCAAAACTCACCAGGTCAGACACACGCTACGTCGCACCTGACAGATTGTGACAGGTGACAGGTCAGCTGGCGGGCGCGCTCTCCGCCTACAGCGACAGTCTGCTCTATCTGGTGCCCGCCGTCGCCGCAGAGAGTGACGCGCTCCGCCGCAGCGCGCTCACCGCAAAACTCACCAGGTCAGACACACGCTACGTCGCACCTGACAGATTGTGACAGGTGACAGGTCAGCTGGCGGGCGCGCTCTCCGCCTACAGCGACAGTCTGCTCTATCTGGTGCCCGCCGTCGCCGCAGAGAGTGACGCGCTCCGCCGCAGCGCGCTCACCGCAAAACTCACCAGGTCAGACACACGCTACGTCGCACCTGACAGATTGTGACAGGTGACAGGTCAGCTGGCGGGCGCGCTCTCCGCCTACAGCGACAGTCTGCTCTATCTGGTGCCCGCCGTCGCCGCAGAGAGTGACGCGCTCCGCCGCAGCGCGCTCACCGCAAAACTCACCAGGTCAGACACACGCTACGTCGCACCTGACAGATTGTGACAGGTGACAGGTGACAGGTCAGCTGGCGGGCGCGCTCTCCGCCTACAGCGACAGTCTGCTCTATCTGGTGCCCGCCGTCGCCGCAGAGAGTGACGCGCTCCGCCGCAGCGCGCTCACCGCAAAACTCACCAGGTCAGACACACGCTACGTCGCACCTGACAGATTGTGACAGGTGACAGGTGACAGGTCAGCTGGCGGGCGCGCTCTCCGCCTACAGCGACAGTCTGCTCTATCTGGTGCCCGCCGTCGCCGCAGAGAGTGACGCGCTCCGCCGCAGCGCGCTCACCGCAAAACTCACCAGGTCAGACACACGCTACGTCGCACCTGACAGATTGTGACAGGTGACAGGTGACAGGTCAGCTGGCGGGCGCGCTCTCCGCCTACAGCGACAGTCTGCTCTATCTGGTGCCCGCCGTCGCCGCAGAGAGTGACGCGCTCCGCCGCAGCGCGCTCACCGCAAAACTCACCAGGTCAGACACACGCTACGTCGCACCTGACAGATTGTGACAGGTGACAGGTCAGCTGGCGGGCGCGCTCTCCGCCTACAGCGACAGTCTGCTCTATCTGGTGCCCGCCGTCGCCGCAGAGAGTGACGCGCTCCGCCGCAGCGCGCTCACCGCAAAACTCACCAGGTCAGACACACGCTACGTCGCACCTGACAGATTGTGACAGGTGACAGGTCAGCTGGCGGGCGCGCTCTCCGCCTACAGCGACAGTCTGCTCTATCTGGTGCCCGCCGTCGCCGCAGAGAGTGACGCGCTCCGCCGCAGCGCGCTCACCGCAAAACTCACCAGGTCAGACACACGCTACGTCGCACCTGACAGATTGTGACAGGTGACAGGTCAGCTGGCGGGCGCGCTCTCCGCCTACAGCGACAGTCTGCTCTATCTGGTGCCCGCCGTCGCCGCAGAGAGTGACGCGCTCCGCCGCAGCGCGCTCACCGCAAAACTCACCAGGTCAGACACACGCTACGTCGCACCTGACAGATTGTGACAGGTGACAGGTCAGCTGGCGGGCGCGCTCTCCGCCTACAGCGACAGTCTGCTCTATCTGGTGCCCGCCGTCGCCGCAGAGAGTGACGCGCTCCGCCGCAGCGCGCTCACCGCAAAACTCACCAGGTCAGACACACGCTACGTCGCACCTGACAGATTGTGACAGGTGACAGGTCAGCTGGCGGGCGCGCTCTCCGCCTACAGCGACAGTCTGCTCTATCTGGTGCCCGCCGTCGCCGCAGAGAGTGACGCGCTCCGCCGCAGCGCGCTCACCGCAAAACTCACCAGGTCAGACACACGCTACGTCGCACCTGACAGATTGTGACAGGTGACAGGTCAGCTGGCGGGCGCGCTCTCCGCCTACAGCGACAGTCTGCTCTATCTGGTGCCCGCCGTCGCCGCAGAGAGTGACGCGCTCCGCCGCAGCGCGCTCACCGCAAAACTCACCAGGTCAGACACACGCTACGTCGCACCTGACAGATTGTGACAGGTGACAGGTCAGCTGGCGGGCGCGCTCTCCGCCTACAGCGACAGTCTGCTCTATCTGGTGCCCGCCGTCGCCGCAGAGAGTGACGCGCTCCGCCGCAGCGCGCTCACCGCAAAACTCACCAGGTCAGACACACGCTACGTCGCACCCGACAGATTGTGACAGGTGACAGACTGTGACAAGTGACAGTCGGTGACAAGTAACAGGTGACGGGTTGTGACAAGTGGTTGTAAGTGAAGACAGTGACAGGTTGCAGTTGGAGACAGTGACAGGTAACAGGTGGTAGTTGGCGTCAGTGACAGATGACGGGTAGTAGGTGGTAACAGCCAGTGACAAGTTGTAGGTGGCGACAGCAGGTGACAGGTTATAGGTAGTGACTGGATACAGGTGACAAGTGGTGCCGGATTTGGTTTTATTTTATTTATTTTACCGCAAATTCTTTATGTCCTATCCTATTCACTGTTTTGACTTTTTTATGACGTATCCCTCCAGCTATAAAATTCTAATTTTCTCACAGAAAACACTAAATTGTTACACAACAGCAAAATGCTGATTTTTAGTAGGATTTTATTAATTCCAGATACATGGAGAGAGCTGAAGAAATCAAAAGATATTTAAAAGGAGAAAGCAATCGTCAAGTTCAATGTAAACCGGAACAGCAGAGATATGTAAGACCTGGTAAGATCGGTCAGTGACAAGTTAACTATTCTGAGTGCAACAGTTGGTTACCATGGTAACGGCATTTGCAGGTCAAGTAGAGGTCGCGCCAAATGTACAAGATACTACCAGTTGTGTTCAAGAAACAATAAAAGAACAAGAACTAGAAACAGAGGAACAGAACAAAAATGAGGTATTTTTTATTTCAAATATTAATTTTTCTTACGTTAATATTTGTATGACAAAATTTGATACCAAAAAGTGGTTTTTATTTTTTAAGTTTATTATGTCCAATAATTATTTCAGATTTCTGTTTGTTTATTAGGTTTTTTTTTTTGTTTTATTGTACGTTAAAAAGATTTGTGAAGTTAAAAATTACGTGAGATTTTACAATTTACATTCGAAATATAATGAAATATTTATTTAATTATAAATTAATTAAAAAAAGAAAAAAATAATAAAAAAATCTTTTTATACTAGAAATTATTAGCACTACAAGTTTATTAGTTAAATTACATTTTTTTTTAATTCTTGTGATTGCAACTTTATTGTCAATGTTCTTGATCCTTGTAACAGGTGTGCCCCGAGAGGGCGAAGCGCCCCGGAGCCCTAGCGCGGTTGCTCCGGCGCTCGCAAGTACCTCAGTTACTGAGAGGAGATGCTAGCGTAGTAAGTCATACAGAGTGGATATATTTAACGTTTTGTAGGTTTTCTTCACAATAAAAGATAAAATAATAATAATTACATTAACAGACAGACGAACAAATTGATAAACCACAGAAGAATGAAGATGGCAACGACGGCTGCAAGATTAGTTAAAAAATAAAAAAAAATTACTAAAAGTGCCTTTTTGTATTAATAAAATTATAAGTTTTACCTTTTTATTTATATTTAAGCTGACCAGAGATTAATCTTTTATTCACCTTACATAATAGAGTAAGAGTTACAAGTGGCAGAAATTCAACTATAATTTGATATTAGAGAAGTTTTTTTTTATTAATAATAGCTTTGCGCTTCTCCGCATTAAATTCAATTATCTTTCGTGCAATTACTTTAAAATTATTTAAAAATATTCCAAGTTATAACTCAGCGTAGCGTTGCCAGACGTGCGGATAAAGCCGGACACGCAATCAAAAAGCCTACCTATGTCTTTTTGTTAGGCTTTTTACATTTCCCAAACGAGAGTGTACCTATTAATACTGAGACAAAATTCTAAATAATATAGGATGTCCGACCTTTCTACCCAAATGTCCGGACAAACTGACTGGTCTGTCCGGCTAGTAGGTTTGGCGACATGGCAACCCTAACTGCGCGTATTATTAAGATTAACCTTTGTTGACCTTTAAACGACTGCGCTACTAAATCAAGGTGGAAATCGTTTGACCTTGTACGTTTTATTCGTATAAACATTGCAAGAAAATTACAAATTTTAACTATTTTGAATTTGCAATTTACTTTTTTTATGTTTTGATATGTTAGAATTTATATTTTTGTTTGAAAAGTTTATTCTTGCCTTTGTCGTTTTAATTTGTATATTGGAGATTTATTTTTTTCTTAAGTGATTTATTAATTTAATGCGAAAATTTGATGCCATCTTGGATTTGTAATATAGTTAATTACAATTTTAATAATAAATAAGTTTTGTTACATTTTATGTTTGATTTGGAAGATTCGTTTATTTTTTATTTTTTCTTAATTGATTGTTGACATAATAAAATATTTAATTTTTTAATTCGAATTATCTATTATTTTATAAGTAATTTTAAAAATTGGTGTTTTTTGTTCGTTTAAACTAATAAATAATAGTACATTCCAAGTGACCTTTCCAAAGTAAAGTTTGCTTTTATACGAAAATGTCGGAAAGTATTTTCTTTTAGCAAAGCAGAGGAACAATGCAAGCGTATTTTAAGACCTAGAATTTTTACGAATTTACGACAAAGAAATAATGATTTTGTTTAAGAGTGAGATAGTAATTTCCCGCTCTTTTTGCTGTCACATAAAAAATGTAAGAATTTCTATAAAATTTGTTGTTGGGATTTTATTTGCATAATAAACATTTTTATAACGCATTTTATAAAGTTGTTTTATTTATGCCTTTTTTATTTTTAAAGTGAATAAAAAATATAAGACCTCAAGCAAAAGTACTAAACTATGTCTTTTATGAGAAAAATATTCGGTACGAAGAAAGTACAGACTTAAAAGCACCTGTTTTAGTTAATAGTTACTTTTTGCTAATTCACTATCGTCTGCGTCATAATGGCGAAGATCAAACAGGCACAAAATACAACATCTATAGCCTGTTTAGTGTAATATAGATGTCAGTCGGGATTTCTATGTTTCTAGAATATTATCATCTGTTTGTATTTATTTTGATAATTATGTCATTTTATGACAAATTATGATTATTTCGATGTAAATAAAATCTCTAGTATTGTATATTTTATTTTACGATAAAATCTTACAAGAAAAATTATTACAATATGTTACGACAAGTTTAAATATATTTGTAAGTAATTTTTTAATTATATTTTTAATTAAACTCTTAAGATAAAAGTGTGAAGTAGAAGTTTTCTTTTCCTTCCTTTTTATCGTAAACGTAATTTTTATCTAGTTCTATCTTTTAGTTTCTTTTATGGTCGAAGCCAAAAAGCAGTCCCCGGAGTATAAAATAGATAGGTTAAATGAGAAACAAGTACATATAGCTTTTACTCCCGACTATATAAAAAAAACTTAGTAAGTAGCCTATGTGTTCAAGGGCGACGCCAGCCGATTTACGTTAGATCTGGGGGGGGGGTAGGAAAAATATGTCAATTTATTCCAAATGTAATGCTTATATTAGCTAGGAAATAGAAACAATCTGACAAGTACTTATTGTGTTATCTATGTGAATATATAGGAATTGTAAGGATCTTAGTATTTCGAAGTAATTTTGATGACAATTTCCATATCTTTGCAGAAACATTTTGCTCATAAGAAATTCATGTTAGATAAAAATGGAACAATCCAGAACACCTGTACAAGAACAAGGTATAAAGGTACATACTTTATCTATTTTTATTAATATAATTTATCGTATATTTTTAAAATGCCACTTTCGTCTTGATATATCAAAGTTGTAATTTTGGTTGGTATCAACCGAAACTAATATTCAATCTCAGAGATCGATTCGAATATTGTTTTTTTACTTTGTATTAAAAACATTACTAAAATTATTCGATAATTTCTAAATAATAATTCATTTTCGATTGCTATTTCCATTTTTAGATCGGTTTCATTTGGACCAAATGAAATAAGAATATAAAAAAAAACGCAAATTTTCGTAATGTTGAAGTCTTAGATTTTTAATTTATCGAATCTCAGAATATTTTTTATGATTTTAACACAATTTAAAAAAAATAACAATTATTTTATTATACTAATCGTTTATGAATGGTTTTTTAGTGTCAATATTGTGTATAAGGGTTTTTAACTGTGTGTATCTTAGTCGGAATAAAAAAAACATTATAGTCTATGCTATAGAACTAAGATAGGATGTTGCTTGTCTATGTCCAGGGCATGGAGAGTCGCGTGACGTATGTGCTGAGGCACTGTGCTAGTGATGACGTCAGACGTAAGGCTCTCCTCTTCCAGCGCGCGCTCCTTGTCGCCGTATATTTGATAGTGATCTTGTTAATCGCCATATTTGTTGTTGAATTGTTGGATTACATTGATTAAGAAGATTGAGGCATTTTATTTCTTATTTATTGAACGATTAAAGTTCTGCATTAAGTTCTGATTAAAGCATCTAAAATACTGTGCAATAAATCTACATTCTATTATCTGTAATTAGTTTTGGCGCGCTTTGTTTATTGAATGGAATCCGATTTGTATGCCAACCACCGCTAGATGGCGCTGCTTGAAGTTTTGTCTCTTCAGTCTTTTTTTGGTTGTCGGTTGTGTTTAGGCGGTGTTTGTGATTGCAGGGGAATTTTAACAGTGAGCGGGGGGAGATGACGTTATCGCGCGGCTTACACGAGGGAATGCCGAGGGAGAGGTGCATGTGTTCAGGATTTGATTGTATACAGGTAACAATAGAACACGTGGAATGTTCTGGATCATTGTTACAGACCGAAAATATATTAATATAGAAAAAGCAATCATAAAACAAGATAAATAAACAAACGACTTTCTTTTAAAACGTAATTTGTGAAATTACATAAATATTTTACTTAACTGAAGTCGATAATTAATCTCGGTATAATTTTTACTTATTTCATTCAGTTCTAATTTAACCGATCTAAATATCAGATCAATAGTTATCACAACACATAATCCACAACCATGATATGTCACTCATAGATTCGGATACACGGATTTGTTTGGTGCACGAATGGATTGGATCGACCAGTGAAATACCACGACCACACAGAAGACAGGCGTCAAGTGGAAGCAATTCCGCGTTTCGTCTGATGAGTGTGGTGCCGGAGATCTATTTTTAGTCCTCTTTCCCTTCCCACCCTTTTCTTATCAGAAAAGTATGGAAAGGGGAAGTGGATTTGGCGGAAGAGGGGATGCATAGTAAGGGCAAATATTCTCTTTCTGTGCGTCTCCTTCTCAGTTGATTAAAGGTAGGCAAAATCTATATTTGCGGAAGTCTATGCGCAACGGGCAATTTAGATGGCCGTTTGTTTTGCCACCTTTTGATTTAAAAATAAACGTTTTTTCCCCGCGAAAAAATGGCCTAGTCACCCCTAACTGAGGGTAAAGTATATTGAGGGTTGTATGTCGTAGGAGGTGCATGCAGTACAGGGGGTGGCTTATCATCCCCCGTTTAGGATCCGTGGTCCTCTGCACGGCGCTGATAACTGCCTCGGCAGATACTACTGGTGCATTATAATGACTATTTCTTGTATTTTTTGTGTCCTAGTTTTTGTTATGTTTATTGTGGTTATTATTAAATATACTGATTGATTAAAAATATTTTGTTTGAATTTGTTCAATGTAATTTAAAATTGCAAATAACTTCCAGGCAGATTAGAAACTGTTTGCTGCTGTAATGTGAAAAATAATCTGGCAATACTCATTCCCGTTCAACTTCTCTCTGTATAAATGCTTTGTAATAATTTGTTAAAATCAAACGTTTCTTTGATTCTAATAATTGAATTATTTTCGATTAAAAGCCTTTATTAAACAGTGGCACCTCCATTACGGTATTTTACATTACGAGTTGACTTTATAGCTGTTGGAATTTTCACAAGGGTAATATTTAGATAACTATTACACCTTCGGGTTACATTTCAGGACGAATAACTGTGGGGGTCTGAGACCTAATTTTAGTCCTATTTCCCTTACCACTCTTTTTTAATTAGGAAAGGATGGAAAGGGGAAATATCTATCTGTGCGTCTCCATCTCCGCTGATTAATGGTAGGCAACGCATATGCATTTGCGGATGTCTATGGGCAACGGTCGCCTCGCTATTTCGGCGAATCCAGGTGACCATTTGCCACCTGTTGATATAAAAAACCAAAGGCAAATGGACTAACCTCGTATCAACTTTGGCAGATGTCAGTTGAAAAATACCAAATAGAGCTTTCAGTTTTTCTCTCGATTAGTTTCCTACCTTTTTTTCTTATAAAGGTATCATAAAAAAACAACCAAATATTTTAAAAATTCATATATTTGTTGAAGTCTTAAATAAACAGGTCCACGTAAAGTACAAGTTCCGACAAACAGTTTACAAAATTTCCTTGATATAGTTCAGATTTGATCATTTTTACAATAAAATTTCATTCTATGATTTCAGTCAGTTTACAATCTCACTAGACATATTACAAACTGCAAGCAAATATATAAAAAAAAGTCAATTTGACGTCTTTTTACGTATGCGCGTCAATTCTAGACAGTTTATAAATTGACGATGTCAAATTACAAATTGATATTTATCAAACAAATTCCTCCGTTTAAAAGTAAAATTGCAAATATTACGAGTCAGTTTACAATTTACCTCGTGAGATTACAAAACTGACATAGTTACAATTGGACCTGTTATATAAAGACGTAATATTCTATTTGTCATATAATTTATATATCAACCATTTAACTTCACTGAACACCAGTTTTGTTGTGAGCGGGAGAGAGATACATGTAACCTCTATGTGCGAAAGAGACAGAAGATGTCATGTTTCACTTTTAAAGACAGTGAGATTGTTTCTTTAATAAAAATTTAATGAAAAACAAGTTTTAGATGATTTTGATGAAAATCCAGACAATTGATGCCAAGAAATACAAGCTAGCTATTGTTTAGTTCTTTTTAAATGTATATTTTACTTTAAATTTGGTGTTTTAATTTGAAATTGTAATTTTACAATTTGAAATCGAAATTTTACAATTTGAAATCGAAATTTTACAATTTGAAATTGTAATTTTACAATTTGAAATTATAATTTTACAATTTGAAATCGAAAATTTTCAACTTGAAATTTAACTTTTACAAATGAAAGTAAATTTTACATTTCAAATTTAAATCACATCCAAATCTAGACTGAAAATATAAATAAAATATTTTTATCTTTATTTAAAACATTTTGAATGACTCAAAATTCTCATTAATATTTCTCTTATTAATAAATAAATTGACTACTTTAAGTTTAAAAGACGATGTAAAATTTAGAAAACTGTACCAAATACTGTTTTTCTGTACTAGAATTTAAAAAAAAAAACCTTTAATATTACAATTGAATTACGTAATTATAATTCTATTTCTTTATTTGAATAAAATTTACGTTTTTTCTTCAATATTTTGATAATAAAACATCAAATAATTTTTACATCTTTTAATATTTTATTTTTAAATGTATTTATTCGTTATTCTAAATCAAAACATCTATGCATTTGAAGTATCCAGGATTTTGTTGGATTGTGAGAGTCATCTTGTGGACTCTCGTCAAATCTGTGTTGGACCAGCGCTGGACTGTGGTCTAATCTAGTTATTTGATGGACCATTGGAGGACTATGATCAAATCTGTGGTGAACTATTGGTGGACTGTGATAATACCTAGGTATTTGATGGACCAATTGTGGATTGTGGTCAAATCTGTGATGGACCATTTGTGGATTATGGTCAAATCTGTGACGGACCATTCGTGGATTATGGTCAAATCTGGGGTGGACCATTCGTGGATTGTGGTCAAATCTGGGGTGGACCATTCGTGGATTGTGGTCAAATCTGGGGTGGACCATTCGTGGATTATGATCAAATCTGGGGTGGACCATTTGTGGATTATGGTCAAATCTGGGATGGACCATTCGTAGATTATGATCAAATCTGGGGTGGACCATTTGTGGATTATGGTCAAATCTGGGATGGACCATTCGTAGATTATGATCAAATCTGGGGTGGACCATTCGTGGATTGTGGTCAAATCTGTGACGGATCATATGTGGATTGTGGTCAAATCTGGGGCGGACCATTTGTGGATTGTGGTCAAACCTAGGTATTTGATGGATCATTGGAGGATTGTGGTCAAATCTGCGGTGAACCATAGGTGGACTGTGATAAAACCTAGGTACTTGATGGACCACTGAAGGACTGTGATCAAGTCTATGGTGGACTATCGGAGGACTGTGGTCTAACCTACGTGTTGGATGGACCATCGGTGGACTGTGATCAATTCTATCTACTTGTTGTTGTAGATTGTGGTAAGATTTGGACATTTTGTTTTCATTCAACGGACTATATCTAAATTTAGATATTTCTTGAACGGTATTCGAACTGTGATAATTTCTTGACACATTATCTGGAGAATATCTATCTTTATGGTAATATCTTCTCGTACAGACATATTCATTACTTGTTTGGTAAGCTTTTGGTAGTCTATGGTCAGTATGTGACAAGTATTGTGTTCTGTGTCACATGTGCGATGTTTTGTGTTGAGAATTATGTCAGTAGTCGTAGTGATCACCGTTGGCATCTTCAGGATTGTATTTATCCTCTTCTTCTGCAGGTTCCTGCTTGATGTGTACATCAGGTGGTGGTAAACGGAACTGAGGGTAGTCTGTTATATGGAGGGTTATTTAAATACATTAGTTAATTAAAAATTAATTAATTTAATTACAAAACGTTCAAATTGTTCAGGTTTTTACTAAACAAAGAGTGTTATAAATAATTTTGTATGTATTAAACTAGTTTTTACCCGCGACTCCGTCCGCGCGTAATAAAAAATAGAAAACGGGGTAAAAACTATCCTATGTCCGTTTCCTGGTTCTAAGCTACCTGCCCACCAATTTTCAGTCAAATCGATTTAGCCGTTCTTGAGTTATAAATAGTGTAACTAACACCACTTTCTGACTATATATATAGATAGATAGATAAGATGAATGGACCGATTTTGAAGAGTGAGGGTGTCATTTAAGTTGGTATTCCCCAGTGTGTCATAAATCATTCAATCATGAGTTATTGTCTATAATACTATCTTCAGGAGTGTTTGTGGTTCAGGGATTAAGTACTTAACTTGCAATTTGCATGTCCTGGGTTCAAATCCCGTCATATACCAATGTGTTTTTCTATTTACATATGTACATTAATCCGAAGTTCTTACTGTGAAGTAAAACATTGTGATGCTGCACATATCTGAGAAGATATTCAATGATATGTGTGAAGTCACTACACTTGGCTGTGGTTGACTATGACATAGTCATCTCTAACTTAGGGTAGACTCCGAGCTCCTCAATGAGGACATATAATGAGGTGATGATGATCATACCATCAGCAGGCTCCTCCTTGACTTTAACATCCTCAGCTTTAACTTTATGATCTCTGCGACGCGCGCGTTTTCTTTCCCTCGACCTCGATCTCTCAGATCTCTCAGAACGTTCCCGACGTTCGCGACGTCTCTCAGATCTAGATCGAGAACGACGACGACGTCTGCAACAAGACGGACAGAGATACACTGAGTGCTGTGACGTCACTGTCACTATTTATTACACTGTAGAGCGAGATAGACATACAATGTGTTGTGACGTCACGTTGGCATCAAGATGGACAGAGATAGAATGATAGTGTTGTGACGTCACTATGAAATATACAGAAACATTCGTTTATTGAATAGTTTAGAATATTTTCCCTTCATTTTGTTGAAATTTTATTTAACTATTAAATGCATGTAGATTATTAATTTAATTTTATACTTTTATCGACAAACATTTAAAAAAGAAATCTTGTATAAAAATATAAATGAAAGATATGTTTGTGTATAGTGTATACATACTTTTCGGGCTCCTCTTCCCTGGGACGTTCCCGTTCCCTGTCGCGTTCGCGCTCGCGCCTGCGCGGCCGAGATCCCGAGCGTCGCCGCGACCTCGACCGGCTACGTCGGCGTACACCTGACATACATACATACATACAACTTTCACAATATGTATGACAAAAGACCACAGTACGTTTAACTAGGAAGACATTTTCAAATTTACTAAATCTTGTAACTAAACTCAAAGTTTATACTAAAATATTGTACAAAGTTATTTATAAAGATCTCTAATGTCTTATAAAATACAAAAATTATTCTCAATCAAAAGACAAATCATCAATTAATTAAGAAACGGTTTAACTCAAGTGTGATCGTCCTGTGACGGCACAGACTAGTTTAGGACTCGAGTCCCACTCGCCCTGAAGATGGACCCCCGATGGGCCCGAAACTAGTCGGTGCCGTCACAGGACTATCACACGTGAGTTAAAACGTTTTTTAATTAATTAATTATTATGTCTCACGAAAGTTTAGACAAATCATCTGCAAAACGTTAAATTGTTGTAAATATCAATGTGTAATGTACTCAGACACGTGGTCTGTATGTATGTGTATGTGTGTGTATGTACTCACGTTCTCTGTCCCTCTCCCTGTCGGGTCTCTCTCCCCTGTGCGCGCGCTCCTCCCCGTCCCTCTGCTCGAGGCGGTATCTCTCGCGCTCTCGCTCGTTGTCCTCGCGGCCGGAGTGCTTGATGTTGACGTCAGCGCCGCCGCGTCTCGTCCCGCCCAGACCCCCGCCTGCGCACGCGCAACACTCATACAACACTCCCAGACCCCCGCCTGCGCACGCGCAACACTCATACAACACTCCCAGACCCCCGCCTGCGCACGCGCAACACTCATACAACACTCCCAGACCCCCGCCTGCGCACGCGCAACACTCATACAACACTCCCAGACCCCCGCCTGCGCACGCGCAACACTCATACAACACTCCCAGACCCCCGCCTGCGCACGCGCAACACTCATACAACACTCCCAGACCCCCGCCTGCGCACGCGCAACACTCACACAACACTCCCAGACCCCCGCCTGCGCACGCGCAACACTCATACAACACTCCCAGACCCCCGCCTGCGCACGCGCAACACTCACACAACACTCCCAGACCCCCGCCTGCGCACGCGCAACACTCATACAACACTCCCAGACCCCCGCCTGCGCACGCGCAACACTCATACAACACTCCCAGACCCCCGCCTGCGCACGCGCAACACTCATACAACACTCCCAGACCCCCGCCTGCGCACGCGCAACACTCATACAACACTCCCAGACCCCCGCCTGCGCACGCGCAACACTCATACAACACTCCCAGACCCCCGCCTGCGCACGCGCAACACTCATACAACACTCCCAGACCCCCGCCTGCGCACGCGCAACACTCATACAACACTCCCAGACCCCCGCCTGCGCACGCGCAACACTCATACAACTCTCACACAACACTATTGTAATCACCACTTTGATATCGCTTTCAGTGCCGGCAATAGCAGCAGATATATTTTTTTTAATTACTACCTAACAATTCATTATGAAATACAAAAAAAATAATTAGATTCCTGATGGATGGATGTTTGTTACTAGATCTCTAAAACAGCTGTATGTATCTCGATGAAATTTAGTATAGATGTAGAACACAGTCTGGAAGTAAACATAAGCTACTAATCAAGTTTAAGAAGTTACGGACCAAAAGCTAGTATAAAAATTTAACAAAACTCACCCAGACGTCTCGGCAGCCATCCTTTGACAGTGCGCGCGCGCTCTACGTCGACCAGAACTCGTTTGCCGTCGATCTTCTTACCGTCCGCGTGCTTGTAGGCGGCTGCAACGCGCGCAATACGCGGTCATTACGTGCACTAGCCGCGTGCGGGGCCACGGCATCGCAAACACCCTAACCGACCTCACGGAAACAGTCACATCTCACGTCAGATGTAAATGTTTCCGTCAGAATAGTCATATGTAGTGTGTTGTGTAAACTAATATGAATTGTAAAATTAATAGTGTTGATAATTAGTTGTAAAATATGATCAATATGTAACTTTACGATTGTTTACACTATATAACAACAATATTGCTATCTTTTTCATTCTATATGGAATATAGATAACAGTAATGTTCTTATACACGAATACGACAGTAGATTTTTACTAAAAAAATCAACAGTCCTATTTCTTCAACTATAAATATACATATTTTTTTCAATTAAAAAAAATCGAAACTGTAAACATTACGAATAAAATATAATTTATTCATGTCAAACATCTTACATAATTTACAAGTCATATTAAAATTTACATTTTACATTTTAATATGATTTGTAAAATTACATGTTTAATATGAAAATTAGAAATTATAGTTTAAGTTGTTTCAACAGTGTTTAGTGTAAAATATATGACTTCATAAACATATATATTGTTTAACTAGCAAACATATTATATGCCGTCAACCCCGCACGATACATTTACTATATATATCTACATGGATTCATAAACTTTACATGTAAATAACATTGTAAATTCTAATATGTATTGTAAACAATAATCCATGTAAATAAAAAAAAATGTGTAATCAAATTTATTTACATTAATATAAATATAGTTGATTACACATTTTTAAATAACTAAATTTTACAACATATAAATATATATTTATGTAATAATTTTCATTGAAGATATAAACCAACAATCATAATACCTGGGAAGACGATATTCAAGTGATATCTCACTTGTAATATATATATATAATTTTATATACCTACATGCATACCTACCGACCGAGCCGACAGACGCCATTTTTATTTAAATTTTCAAATATATACTGAAATATTTATACCTACCGTTTTGGCTACTTACTTTATTACCCAAAAACAAATCCAAAGTTACCGGCACTTTTTTTTTTACCTTAATTTACACGATTACTTACATTTGATGATTTTTTTTTTAAATTAAATATTATCCCAGCATTACTCGTCGTATACACATTTACCTGGTGCGCTTACTTACTTTATCCTTAGCGCAAATTAAAAAAAAAACCGTTTTAAACTATACAAAGTGTTCGAAACTACGTTAAAATCTGTTTTTTTTTTTAAATCAAATAAATCCGTTATTTTTTTAAACGTTGTATGTTGGCAGTCTTACCACATACAAACCTATTAAAGCGAGTTGCCGGTTAGCTCGTGAGTAGGGGGTCTTTACGGCCTGCGGTCTGTGGTGTGAAAAATAGAAAAACCACTCGTTAATTCATACAGAATGCGCGGGAAGTTAACTCGGACATGGCGGATTTTCATTACCTCTTTTCATTTTGTAATTACGAAATCAAAAAGTTGAAAAATATAAAACCTTATGTGATCAAAACAGAATTCAATAGTAATCTGTTTCAATTTATAATGAAATTTTAAACAAAATTAACAATTTATATATTTTTTTTATCAGAAATATATATAGCGTGACCGGAAAAATAAAACACCTCAACATGTTGCGAAAATCCTAAGAAACTAATTTCTTGTAATGACAACAAAAATTACATTATAAAGAAAAGCCAAAAGGACTAGTAACCAGGCCAGAAAATATTTATTAAAAAAATATATATATAAAAAAATTTGTTGTCATGATATTGACATTGTTGGTTGTCATCGAGTTTCAAATTGTTTTATCGTTTAAAGCAATTTTTGACTTCAAGTTAAATTTATGTTGAAAAATATTTACAGATAAAAAATGCATACAGCCAACTAACATTAGATATGTAAAAAAAAATTAAATGACATCACATCTATAGATGTTGCAATATTAAATAAGATTATGTTGGCTACAAGACAGGGATGATATATTTCTGGTCAGGCTATACATATATATATAAATATCTTAGGATTTTTTATAATTAAATTAATAAATTCATAGTATTGATCACAATCTATTTAACGTTAATATTTAGATGAATATTGTACATATTGTTAATATATTCCTTTCAGAAACATAACTACTATGTTCTAGAACCTTTCAATCGCACCATAACAATTAGCCAATTCTAATGAATAACTGTAAAAATATGACAAACATTCTTATATTTAGTAATCATTACTAATATTATAAATGCGAATGTATGTATGGATGTTTGTTAGAAGTTATCTCCGGATCAACTCAACAGATCTTTATGAAATTTGACACAGATGTAGAACATAGACTAAAAGAACACATAGACTATTTATGAAGTTATTTCTTTAATTAATATTGAAATAAATAGGAAAGAATCAAAGTCCTTTTTTTAAATTTGAATGGCTACAAAGTTAATACGACTAAAAATCCATCCAGGATTATGTGAAAAAGGACATATCAATGTCTTATGCAAATTGACAACTTTACAAGAGAGACAATCAAAGTTACAACCATATAGGAAAATAGGCTGAAAAGTGCATGTTAACTAAACTAAGAGGTAGCTTTTAAGACAAAAAGTAATCACCAATTTGTTACTTTGGTCTAAATACAAATGACCTATAGATATTTAAGACGGGATTGAATTCAGAAATTCAGCTGATGAGATGTATGAAATAGTACATAATGTGGTGACAATACGTTGAAAAAAAAGTGGGATTCTGTTTGACATTTTTTAGATTTAAAATGACAGTTATTTCAAATCAATTCCGTATAATATTTATGGAATCGTGAAATGGCTACAAAGTTATGGTTAAATTTTA
Source organism: Papilio machaon (assembly GCF_912999745.1). Taxonomy (NCBI): domain Eukaryota; kingdom Metazoa; phylum Arthropoda; class Insecta; order Lepidoptera; family Papilionidae; genus Papilio; species Papilio machaon. The sequence continues at coordinate 3,846,849 of NC_060014.1, forward strand.
ATGAAAGTTGTAATTTTTAATACAAATTCAATTCTTTTTATATATATTTTACATTCAATATTATATTAGAAAAGAATTGAAATTGTGTTATTAATATTGGAGAGAAGTGATCGCTAAGTTTATATTAAAAAAAAAAAAAATTAATCTAAGATGTAAAGTTCTTCCATATTAAGTAGAGAATTAATACTATCTGGTACACAAATCTTACTAATATTTTAAATGCGAATATTTAGATGGATGTTTGTTTGAAGATATCTCCGGAACATCTAAACAGATCTTGATGAAATTTGTTACAGATATTGAGCATAGTTTAGAAAAAGCCACATTGGCTACTTATTAAGTTTGTTTATAATTCCGCGCAAAGCCGCAAGCGATAGCTAGTAGTATGTAAAAAAGAAATGCATTAAGAATAATTATTAACAGAAATTTTCTGCTTTTTACTAAATAAAAATGATGTAATTTTACACATAAAATAAACTATTTTGCTATATCATTATGACTAAGAAGTCATATGACAACTGTTTATATGAAGTAAGTTATATGAATTAAACTGCATTCCATGTAAAAATAGAAAAAATAACTAAATGAGTTAAAAAAAAATCTAGAATAACCCTGATTGTATAAAAATTCAATAACATAACAATTCAAAACTTTTACATCCCAGATGCATACAATATGTAATGTAATCTAGAGTGTAAAATACAAATTTTACACTTCAGATGAAACAGCGACCGCGTCTCTCCATGTGTATGTGTGGTGTATGTAAATGTATGAACTCACAGTGCATGTCTCTCTCGTGCTCGTACTCTATGAAGGCGTAGCCACGAGGCTTGCCGTTCTCTTTGCTGTATACCATACAAATCTGGAATGGTACATACAACATTTTTTTTTCTAACAAATCAACTATGCAGTGGTTCAGGGAATAATATGCATGATATATTTTTCGAATTTCACATTTTTTTATATTACAAGATGGCAATCGAACAATCGGCCACATGAATTCGCCGAAATGGCGAAGCGACCGCTGCCCATAGACATTCGCAATTACAGATGCGTTGTCTACTCTCAATCGACGAAGGAGACGCACATAAAGAGAATATGTAACCTTCCTATGCATCTCCTCCTCCTATAATAAAAGAGAAGTAAAACAAGTCCTGTGTGAGACAGAGATGAGAGTGTAGTTGAGGCGTGTCTTCTGTAAGGTCGTGCTATTTCACTGAGAGAGGACAATTCCTACAACTTATGTTGTTGTTGATAACAAATACCAATGTTTATCCGACATTTTTAAATTATTAAGAAAAGCATTGTGATGTATCCTTTACATATCTGTGAAGAAATACAAAGATATATGTCTGGTGACCCGTATTGGAGCATCAAGGTTGACTATTTCGGATAAGCTAAGAGCTCTTTGGTGAGGTTGAATTTGAGCTGATGACAATTCGACCACAACTTTCAATAGGAAAAAAAAAGTAAGCAAAAATTGTAATTCTTTTACTTAAATGTTATCCTTACCCTTTTAATTGGTCCATATCCTTCAAATTCTCTTCTTAGCTTAGACTCGGAAGTGTCATAATTCTAGAAAAAAAAAAACACAAATTACATATTTTCTATCATCTAAATCTATACTAATATTATAGCGTCGATGAACACCTTGGTGTTCCCGCTGCTCATTTGCCCCCTTCTCTTATAAAAAAAAAAAAAATAGAGGAAAAGTTAAAAAATTGTGGACCTATTTCAAAAATTCTTTTGCTTTTAGAAAGTTACATTATCACTGAGTAACATCTTACTACCCCCCCTTCTTAGTCACCCCTAACTTGGGGTAGGCTCCGAGTCCCTCGGTGGGGACGTATAGTGAGCTGATGATGATGAACATCTTACTAATATTGTAAATGAGAACATTTGGATGGATGGATATTTGTTTGAATGTATCTCCGGAACTGCACAACAAATCTTGATGAAATTTGACACGGATGTAGAGCATTATCTAGAACATATACTAATTAAGTTTTTTCTATTCTATGCAGATGGAGTTGCACGCGACAGCTAGTAGACATTTGTAGTAGATCTTTTTTTTAACTTGCATGGACACTCGCAGGCAAAACCTAGTAAATATAAAAATAATTGATTTTAGTAAATGACACATAAGACAACTTACAATTCTGGCCACAAACAATGTCTTGAAAGGGTCTGTTGTAGATGCGGGATTGGCCGCGGGGTCCCACATCGCAATCTCCTGCTCCAGCCGGTATGCTGTCTGCTCCGCTCTTTCACGTCGACGTCTCTCCATGCGCTCCTCGCGTGTCTCCACGCGAGTTGGCGGCGGAGTCTCTGATGGATGCTGCGGGTAAACATATTTCATTTAACAGATTTATTAAAACCTAGTTACTCATAACTATTTCATCTGCGGGGCTTAAATGCAAACTGAGTATTTTCTTTGTTGTATAAATTCAATACGAAAATGAAAATGTAATCTACAAACCAGGCATTTTCATGTTAAAATGTAGCCTATTCCAAACTGTAATCTATCTTGGTGTCCAAATTTCATCAGATCTTTGCAGAACAATCAGCTAATACGTGTGTGTATGACGTTAATAAATAACTTGAAAAAAAAAAACACTGTATATTCCTACATTGGAATCAAATGCATCTTAGCAGATATGCTAAGCTAAGGAATAGTAAGTTTTTCTAGTTACTTTACAGCCAGTGCAAAATATTATTTAATGTAGATGGTCCTCTCATTTGCTATAATTATGATGTTGAATTGAAATACACCAAATAATAAAAGATGGTGTGAAATTATTGACATCTTCGACTTCTAAATAAATACTACGTCATTTTTTTATGATAGCAAAAACATCGGTATTTGTTATCTATGTTTTATCAAAAAGAAAGCAATTGATATAATTATTAAGATAAAGAAAACCCAAAATTACTAACCTCAAACTTTTCAAGGAATCCTCCGACTCCATCGTAACCTTTTTGCTTTTTCTCATGGGGAAGTTTCGCCGCCGGTGGCAGATATGGTATAGGATCCCTCGCGGCGAATAATGCAAGCAAATTTGGTGGTAAAAACTGCGTCATTATGCAAAATTTACCATGCCGTTTTATAACTACTTAAACTATATGAAACACTAAGTTTCATAATCACTATTTTATATCTAATAATAATATTTAAGCACTCTTCACTAATTATCGCTTAATGTTCGTAAAATATACACAATCTTTTTGTATTGTATACGTAACAAATCACTTATTTGAAGCGTTGTTATCCGCCATTTTACAAGAAGTAAAGTAAATTCTCAGATTAAGAATTGAATTTTGAATAGAAATAATAAAGAGAGATTGTTGTGGCAACTCTGATATTTTTGGAACATCGATTCATTGAAGAATCGATTTTGCAATGCAAATTATAAAAAAAATGAAATAGTTAACGCTTTTCCAAAAGCAGAAATAATTGTGTTTTTTGTAATTTTAATTTACTGTAATAATAAGAACGGCACATTTCTTAAAGTTTTATAATTTGTTGAAGCGACATCTATTGTCCAACAACTTATAATCATTTTTTCCAACTTCACTGGAAAGGTGCTTACAAATAACGATTTTTTTTCTTTATTTTTCTTTATTTCATCATTATCTTTATACATCAAGTTATACGAGGATATTTTAAATAAATAACATAAATAACGCTGTATGCTATAGCTATAGACCATACAACGCGCAACACAAACGAAATATTCGTTTCTAAAAATTACGTTTTGACTTAGGTAGATATTAATAGTTTTGTTAAACACTGAAAGAAGCGTTTCTCTTTTACTTATTTCTACTCAACTTGAATATACGACTTTTATGTTGAATCTTTTGAAACATTTTTGGTCGCAGTTTCTATTGAACTTTTTATTTCTTCTATTTTACTCCATTACAAATCCATTCCTTTTTAATGGGACATTCCAGTGAGGTGACGTGCCAGAGGCAAATCATGCATTTTAAAGTGACAAGGTAATTATTTGCATATAATAGGTGTGTTGGTTGTATTTGATTTTGTTTGAATTTCTACAGTCTACTCTTTCTTTCTAAAAAAAATGTTTGGAAATCTAAGACATTATTTGGTATTACCAAATTTATCAATTTTTATTTTTAACTTGTTTTTCTTTGTGTACTTTTCGCGGCAACAGAACATAAGTCGCGCCATTTTGAAATGTGACGTGTCTATTGCTCCCGCGAGGTTTGTGCCGTTTCCGCGCCATATTACCGACACCTAACTGTTAATGATGTGACACTTGTATACGAACATTATAGCTATCTCTGTTTTTATTAAATAGAATGACAGAGATAGAAATACTGTCATAATACACGTGTACAACTCTCCCGATGTGGCCACAACAAGAGCTATGTTATAAATTATTTATGCGTACTTAAACATTTTTGTTTATTCTATTTTGACGCTTTCGTGTTTTAATATTCATTAGTTTCGCTGGTACAGGTGAAGGTTAACATTTGTAGGTTATCTTAATTATATTATAAATGCGATAGTTTGAAAGGAAAGAATGGCTTCATGAATATAGATTACATTTGGTATAGATAAACATTGTCTGGAAGAATAAATAGCTTACTTATTAAGATTTTTTTTTACTCTGTGCAGAAATTTATGTTATAAACGTCAGGTCACCGAAATAAAATACGTATAAAAATCATATTCTTACATTTGTTTATTCAAATGCAATTTCATTTTGATTTAAATTACGTTTTACCCAAAATGTTTATGTCATTACGTAGCTCTAAAACAGCCGTGACGACGCCCATTTATTTTTACTTTAAATAATAATCTGTACTTTTGAAAATACAAAAAAATCCTTTTACAATATAGCACAATTTTCCCGCGTAAATGGCTTGACAGTAACATCGGCACGGCAGTACGTTTCCTGCTAACAGCCGCGCGACACGCGCCTATCATAATCTGTCAAGTCAGAATACGGGGAAAGTTTTTACTTTTTGTCTATAGACCAAAGAGAATTAAATAAAGTCAAAGTGTTTTTTAATCAATAAATAATTTTGTCCTGACGACTTATAAATGTTTTTCTTAAGCAGTTAAGGTGTTTATTATAAAAAATTATTATCATAGTAAATTTTAATAAATACACTTATTAATTACGTATTAATTAATGCTTGAACACTGTGAAAAAGAACTGATTAATAATTAGTTTCAGAAATAAGGAATAGTTGTATAAAATGATATATTGGTCAATTTAAATTTACTCTCACTAACCTGGTCTTGAAGTTCAGCACAACAGGATTGTGCATGTGATCAACAATATAAGACTTACAAGGTTTATAATATTTTCGTCTAAACATGAGTCATTTGAAGCTAAACTAATGAAGTTACATTAACAACGTACGGCGTGATGTCTGGCAAGAACAGTGAAGATAATCACAAGACTCAAACCAACCAGGTAAGTGAAGTTGGCTACAGATGTTTGAGTTGTAGCTGAAAGTTTAAATCCTGCTTAGGTTTGATGAGTTATACTCCGACAAAGTTATATATGATCCGATGGATATAATTGATACTAAAATACAACCGCTCATTAGCATCCTGTTAATGTCAAAATATTACATCCTTGTCGTACTGTATCTGTGATATCTTATGTGACATTTTCTATTCCTGTGTAGGTTTTGTATAATTTAAAAGTAATAAATAAGTAGCCTATGCGTTGTTCCAGAATATACTTATTCTATATTTATAACAAATTTCATGGAGATCCGTAGATTCATACTGGAGTTACCTTCTAAAAAACATCCATCCAAACATTCGCATTTTTATAAAGTTAACAAGTATTTTAGTTAAAAATCGTTGCTTGGTAATTACTGCTATTAATTCTTTCCGAATTTAACGGTGCTGATAATCTTACTGGCAATTAATTCCAATTATTAGTTCTAGTTCTCATCATCGCTAACAACAGCCACTGTCCGTGCCATAATGGCGTAAATCAAATAGGCACAAAACACCACGACTTATAGCCTATCCATATACAGAAATCTGTAATAGACACGTACCGCATACCGGCCATTTTGTCGCAGCAAGGAGGTTTGTAACAATTTAAATATTACAGCTGCATTGCCGCGTCAGGCGACAGGACGCTCCCCAGAGACACATTGGCCGCGCAATGTATAAGCCGCAAATTATGTAGTCCGCTTAATAAAATTATAACTTTTAACAGGAAAGTATATAGTCCATTTCTTTCCATACCTAGTCAAATAATCTTACTAATTTTATAAATGCGAATGTATGGATGGATGGATCTTTGTTAGAAGGTATGTCCATAACGGCTGCATGGACCTTCAGCTGCTAATTAAGTTTGATTCCACGCGGACGGTGTCGCGGGCGGCAATTAGTAACATATTCTTGTCTCTAGATGGAAAACATAAAAGGAAAAAGTATTTTCTAACGCGTTTTTATAAACTTTGTTGTATTAAAAAAATGGAATGTTAAAAAACATATGCCTGTGTCTGTGCGTTTGTGCGCTTTAATTTTAAAAGCTTTTTGACCGATTTGAGTGCGGTTTTCTCTGATAATTGTTGTTTCACTTTTTTGAATGTTTTTTTGAATTACAGGAAAATTCTTTCAGTTTTTTTAAATAGGTACTATCAATATCAATACATAGTATAAAACAAAGTCGCTTTCGCTGTATGTCCGTATGTATGCTTAGATCTTTAAAACTACGCAACGGATTTTGACGCGGTTTTTTTTAATAGATAGAGTGATTCTTAAGGAAGGTTTGTATGTATAATAAATGCATAATATAGTAGAGAAACACTGATAAATTTAAAGGTTTCTAATGTGAACGCTGTGAACGTTGTGTATAAGGACATTCTGTAGTAGGTATATTTTGCATTGCACCCGTGCGAAGCCGGGGCGGGTCGCTAGTATACAATAAATCAAATAATTGAATAAAATTATTTTTATATGCTATGAAAAAAAAGCAACTATTATATACGTAACTAATATGCAAAAGCAACAAAAACAGCGTACTTGTAAATCTCAAAAAAAATAAATAAATGGAACGCTCATACTTTAGCATAATTTTTAAAACGAGATAAATGTACACTGCGTAAAATGTTCTTATATCATTTGTTGTATGATCATATTTTAAAAAAATAAACAAGAGAGATGACTACTACCATATCTCTCACATTCTCTTTGAATATAACAGAGAGAACATAGAATACAACATGTGTAGCGACGGTCGAAACCTATTGATGAAAATTATTTTACACAAGTTAATTACGTAAAAAAAATCTTAGAAGATAGTGTCGTAGATGAGTCAAAAGTAATGTCGTAATCATGTCCTAGAAGACGTCGTAGATAATGTTGTAGGCAAAGTCGTAGACCACAGCGTAGACCGTGTCGTAGACAAATCGTTGGCCATGTCGTAGACAAGACGTAGAAGATGTAAGAATGTGCATAGTTATCGAGTTAGAAGAAGTAAAAGTTGTGTGTTAGTTCTTCAAATCTATTTGATATATCCGTCTCTATCCAAATTGTATGAGCATGACAGAGACAGAATGGGTGTAATACATCACTATTGAACTGCAGATTATGTCAGTATCAGGAACGAAACAAATCAAATAAATGAGAAAGTTAAAACGGACGGAAAAAATGGATTCATAAATTTTGTTAATGTACTAAAAAAAAAAATTGATGCACGTTTTAAACGAGCAAGCGGTCATTTAAATTCGCCAAAAGAGCAAAGACGCACAGAAAAAAGATATTTCCCCTGCCTTTGCGTCCTTTACCTCCGTCAAATCCAGAGAAGGGAAGAGGATTAAAATTTGTTCTTTGGCAATCACATTCATCAGACTGTACGCGGAATTGCTTCCACTGGACGCCTGTTTTCTGTGTGGTCGTGGTATTGCACTTGGCGAGTGTGCAACAGATGTAATTGTTGCTGGCGTCTACCACTGTTAATTTGTTGTAAAATTCACCTGAAAATCATTGTTCCAAACAGTCTATTAAAGAAATTATGTGGCAATTATCATGAGTCTGGGAAGCGGCCAAGAGGTCGCCACAGAGCCACGCCTTTGAGATGTTCTCGCCAGATGGCAGTGACAGGTTAGGTTAGGTTAAGTGGTCGTTATTATTTAATGTTGATTTACTACGTCTCGTTGGTAGAAAATTACGTTTTAATTCGTTTCGTTACTTGTATTTTAACATGATGTTTCAAATTAATATTTAATCTTTATAGACTACAAGCTGTTGCCCGCGACTCCGTCTGCTCGGAATTAAAAAAAACGTAATAAGTAGCCTCTGTGTTCCATGTTCTACATGTATGCCAAATTTTATCAAGATCCGTTTAGCCGTACATCCAAACATTTGTATTTATAATATTAGTAAGGTAGTAAGACTACTATTTGAAGTTTAAAATTTCGTAAATTACAATAAATTTATGGAAACCGACTTTTAATGACTTTAATGAATATTATTTCTATTATTTTTTATAATATTACCGACATTTAAATAGTTTTTTGTTTCAACAAGTTTACTTTTACAAAAAAATGGCGGTAGTAATTGACGTTATGTATGTTGTATAAATCGTTACAGATGTATTGGACAGGCTCCAATATTGTTCGTACACCTTCAACTGTACAGTTATTTATGTACGTACAGTATTTATTGAGGCTTTGTTTAGGCATTCATAGTTTGCCTATGAAGAAATAGTCGGAGTTTGTTCTTTGTTTCTGGTTTTATTAAAACTGTTCAATTTCAAAACGATAGGTTATTTTTAACTAACTTCCAAAATAAGGTTATCAATAAATCTGTTTGTTTTTTTTTTCTAAAATATTTTACTGTGAAACTCGACAAATATTAAAGGATGTGTATCTGATTAATCAAAAGTCAATTTCAAATTAAACAGATTTGTATGAAGATATCTGGTCCTGGTGTGAGTCAATCTAAATTATTCTACCTCACTAGCGCCCCCCAGTCAATATCTACTATATAGGTTGAAAGTATCAAATAAACAGATACCTAGTTATGGTAGTATAAAAATAAATTCGTCACATTATTACAAATATTTTTAAATGATAAAGTTAATTTTTTTTAATCTCTTCGAATCTCAACATCCGTATTTTTTGGCACAGAATGGGAAGAAAGTTGTCTTGCGGCGGCGAGGTCTTGCGGAGAAGCTGATGGACTACATGAGGAGAAGGTTTCAGCAGACATCAGGTGAGTTGAAGTGATTGGAAAAATGTTTATTTCTAGATTTGTTAGGAAATCACAATGAGCGCCATCTATCGTTGAGTGGTTTAAACTTTAATTAATTTTTTGTTAATTTTAAAACATTTTTTTATTTATTTACTTGTATTAAATAGAGTAACTTAAAAATCAGATAACGTAGTTGTGAATTATATTTTAAAATTTCTTTGAAAAAATCCATTTTTGACGCATTTTTTATTTTACGAAAGTTCGTTAAGCGCCATCTATTAGAATTTAAAACAATAAAACTACGTTGAATTTTTGTTAAAAACATTTTCATTTAGCTTCTAACCGATAGATGGCGTTAAAATATATTTTAAGGAATAAAATTCTTACCACTATTAGGAGTTTTTGCATAAAATCGAAAAATACATAATTACCTGGCGATTGAAATTATGTCAAGAAATACTTCTGTATTGAACAAATGTGCTGCTTTTTATTATTTTAACTAACAATAAATGAAGGAAAAATACCATATAAAAGTATATATATTTTACGATCGAATTCGCCGCAAGAGAGAAGTATCGGTCGGAAGTCCGCTCACCCATCCGTTTCATTCGCTACTCGCATCCGGACGTCCGATTAATCTATTTTCACGATCAAATAAAACCGCTTATTCCATTGTAGAAAGATAACTTACCAAACATTTATTACTTTGAACCTTTTAATTTGGATCAAATATGTATTTTACTGTTTAAAGGATATGTTTTATTTTCGTGTAAACCTTTGGAATAAGAATTGAAAGAAAAAAATCAAGCTTTTATTAATAACTAGCTGTCGCCCGCGACTCCGTCCGCGCGGAATAAAAAAAAATGCACACAAGATAAAAAAGTGCCTATGTCCGTTTCCTGTTTTTAAGCTACCTCCCCATCAATTTTCAGTTAAATCGATCCAGCCGTTCTTTAGTTATTAACCCTTAATTCGACGAAATTTTTTGTAACAAAAAAACTGTTTTTTTATAGTAAAGTCATATTTTTGGATATGAAATAAGTACAGGAAAAATGCTAAAAAAAATTAGTGCTGGACAGTTTATGATAAACCACATGTCCGTCACAGCGGACATAGTCAAGTATGTAACGAAACAACATGTCCGTTGGGGCGGACTCTACCAAATGACTAACAGAAATGATAAATACAACAAATACACACCAAAAACAAAAATTAATTAATAATTGTAATCAAATATGACTATGAATATAAAAAATATTTTGTATGAAATTTCAAATGGCAATTACGAGGGTTCTTCCCTGTAAAAAATAGTCTTACGTCACATTTCATGCAAAAGACAGTAGTCTTTTTACTACTTTTAGGGCTCAAAGTCTCTTTCATGTTCAAATTCGTCAATGTCTAATAAATTAAGCCATTCCAAAGAAGAAGTTATTGAAGGTGCAGAAGATGAAAAATATGGATCTGGTGAAGGTGATTTGGTGATTTATTACTAGCTTCAGATGGGGCACGATGTTTTGGTACTAAAGCTAATATCTTGTTAATGCGTCCATGCAAATGCTTCTGTAAAAACGCAAAACAACAAAATAAGCATTTATAGAAGAATACATTCAACCACATGTGATATTGTGCAAAAAACAATAAATGTAACAAAAAGGCGTTAATCGTAGCGTATTTGGCAATGTTCGTCACACCGGACAGCTAGTTTCACGTAGTAATCGACAGTGTCCGGTGTGACGGACAAGAGATTTAGAGCGAGATAAAATAGTGAAAATGAGTGTAGAAGCTCGTGATTATCTTATTTTCTAGATATATATAATATCAGCAATATAAATTAATACAGACATGGTCTAAAAGTTAGTAAAAATCAATAAAAATAGAACAAAACACCCTGAGCAAAACAGATTACTTCGGCGTCGACGCCACTTTCGACAAAAACTGACATTTTGAGTGTTTTATTATTCAAATTATATTTTTTACTAAATCTGTTATATGTTACCTATGTACTAAAATCAAAATCTTATGTATTTTTCTCTAAACTAGTTCAGTAGATTTTTTTTAATTAGTTGTTCGTCACACTGGACACCATCGAATTAAGGGTTAATAGTGTAACTCACACGACTTCCTTTAATATATATAGATAGATAGATAGATAGATTTGTTAATGAAAAGTATTGAAAATGAATGAAAGGTTGTATTAAATATGTTTTTCTTAAAAAAACTTTATTTCAGGTTTACACTCGTATAACTTATAATCATCTCCCTGGCTTTATCTCACTCACGTGGGGTCGGCACACAAGGTTTTATAAACCTTAAAGCTTTAGCTTAATTTTTTACAGCCGGCCTGCCTGCCGCTTACCTTACTTTGTAGGAATAATTTAAAAATTAAATGTAATATAACAGCTAGATAATTCAAAATTACTTTTAAAAATACACCAAAAAGAAAATTAAGTAATAAAGCATTTTAAATAGAACACAACTTGGCTTATATATATGTTAGTACTTAAAATTATATATTTTTAATAGTCGGAGAACATTAATCACAATATTAAACAATTTATGTATTAATAATTTATGTTTAATCCATACATGACATAGTGACATAGTGATTTCGAAGTGTCATGTCATGCCCGCAACACACCTTCTACTTTACATGTTATGTTGCAAGCATTACATTGACCTACTTTCCTTTCGACGGCAATATCCGGCGCATCCAGATTTATTTGGAGGCTGCACTCCCCGCGCACCCCCCCCACACCCCCCGCCACCCCCCGCCACCCACAGCAAACATTTGATTACAGCGTTTAATAACAGAAATACATTTCTATTTCGTACCATGTGTTTGTTTATCGTAAATTTTTTAAGAGACAGAACCTGAAGAGTACTCGTGTTAACTTCTGTCAAATAAAAACGAACAATAAGTTTTAAACTTGTTTGCTTGTTTGTTTGTTTTGTGTGAATTTTTAGAGTTTATAAAGAAGTAAGTGACAGCGGCGATTCATTATCCCTCTTCTATAAACAAACTTGTCGTGGGCTATTTTTTCGTCATAAAAAAGAAACGATTTCAAGGGTTAAGAAGTTACTCGACATTGACAACCCTAGTTCAAGCCTGTGCCCCGAATTCGGCGAGACAATATACAGCCTTCAGTAGACGTATTGTCAAACTCTTGTTGTTGTTCACTGAAACATTTCCCGGCTTCATACCTCTTCGGCTTTCAAAGATTTTTTTGAAAGAAAACTTCATCTTTTGTTTGTCTTACCAATGTTTTATGCATTAAAAGTTCTAGACAGTTTTTTTTTTGTTCAAATGCAGTAGAGGCCGTGTAATATCATATATGGTGATAACGATCAAAACTGCTTTAAAAAGAATACGAAATACCGTAATTTCGTGAAATAAAAACCTGCCAAGTGTGAGTCGGACTCGCGCACTGAATGTTCTGTAAGACGTCACTTCTTACCAAATTTGAAGATTCTGAGTTCACGGGAAGTAAGTTCCGTATAGGTTTTGATTCCCTTGCGAGATATTTGATGATATTTGACGATATATAACGGTATTTGACGATATCTGTGGCATAAACGGCTGTATCTTTAAATCTTATCTTACCGTAAAACTTTAACTAGGTTAAATAAGTTATTTCGTCTCTGTATATATAAAAAAACATTAATTATGTGTTTTAAATAAATTTAATTTCAATAGAAAAGGAAAACATCGTATATAAAAATGGAGAAATACAGTTGAGTCGGGAGTACTGTACTTAAGTGTACCAGCGCTAAATAATGAAGTATAAATTAAATAAAATACCTTATATAAAGCAGCGTTTACATTGCATAACTGTCCATCAATACTATCAATAACATTTGAGTGTCCATATGTATCAAATAGACATTTTTATTTTGTACATAGTATTTCTCATATCATAAGATGGCAAATGAGCAAGCGGCAATCTGAATTCCCCAAAATAGCGACACGAATGCTGCCTTTAGACATCCGCAATTGCAGATGCGTTGCCTACCTTTAATAGACAGAGGAGCTGACGCACAGAAAAAGGATCTCTTCTGCGTCCCCTCCTCTGTCAAATCCACCTCCCCTTAACATTACTTCTTACAAGAAAAGGATGGTAATTCGTCGATGAAATTAAATATAATTTCAGTCGATTATAAACTACAGTGTAAGCCTACCTTAACAGTTCAGTTGGTTTACGATTTAAAGAGCGCGCTACGAGTCGAGTGGCGCTTGAATCAAACCACAACTGCCTACCTGCTACCCACCTGCTATAGTGCAATGCAAACTTTATGTTGGCTAGCAATTTTTCAAGAAACGCTGCACACAATTTTAATATGTTCAATACCATTCTAGTTAGTTTTTTTTTCTTTACGAAAAAATCTTTGCGACATAGAACGTGTTACTGTATTGACTGCAGTGAAATTAGTATTAATAAATATTGTTTCCTCTATTGTTGTCAAAGGGAATGAGAGATATGACAATATTACTAATCTATATATATAAAAGAAAGTTGTGTTAGTTACACCATTTATAACTCAAGAACGGCTGAATCAATTTGACTGAAAATTGGTGAGCAGGTAGCTTAGAACCAGGAATAGGACATAGGATAATTTTTACCCCGTTTTCTTCTTTTTTTTTTTTTTTTTTATTCCGCGCGGACGGAGTCGCGGGTAAAAGCTAGTCTATATATATAAAAGAAAGTCGTGTTAGTTACACTATTTATAACTCAAGAACGGCTGAATCGATTTGACTGAAAATTGGTGGGCAGATAGCTTAGAACCAGGAAACGGACATAGGATAATTTTTACCCCGTTTTCTATTTTTTTTTCGCGCGGACGGAGTCGCGGGTAAAAGCTAGTATTATAAATGCGAATGTTTGGATGTATGAATGGATGGATGTTTGTTAGAAGGTATCTGCAGAAAGGGTCAACGAATCCTGATGAAATTTAGCATAGATGTAAAACATAGGTTAGAAGAATACATAGGCTACTAATTAAGTTTTAGTTAATTCCGAGCGGATGGAGTCGCGAGCGACAGCTGAGTTGCAATACAAGTGTAACGGCTGTGGAGTTGTACTCTAAAGAGTCGAAAGAACGTCAAGCTATGCAGTGGTTGGGTAACCCTTTGTTCCTCCACCCGCAGTGGCCCCACTGAAGTCAACCTCGCAGCTAATTACGAGCCTACATTAAGTTTGAATCTTGTTATACCGTCTGCTTATTTACTTAATCGTTGCTTTCAATACAAATTTAGTTTCATAAAAAGCACTTTTAACCTCGTTCTCTTAATTAAGCTTCGTTTGTGCATTTCGTAATTTTGTGTTCTAATATATATTAATGTTTCTTGAATAAAAATGAATTTATTTCAGTAATAGCTATTAGAAAACCTTAATTGGTAGCCTATGTGTTCTTTCAGACTACTTCTACATTTGTGCTAAATTTCATCAAGATCCATTGATCTGTTCCGGAGTTACCTTCTTACAAACATCCATCTATCCAAACATTCGTATTTATAATATTAGTAAGATTTTATACTTTTGTTGATTCACATAAAAAATTATTTTTTTATTGATAAAAAATAATAATAAAATTTTAAAAATGTCCACCTGTGTAACGCGGGGATGGGATAGTACTTGATAACTTAGTAAATAGTGACTTGTTTAACTTAAAGCGAGCTTATGTTATTAAATGGCTGTGCACATTACTTAAGTAATCACTTTGAGGTTCATCATTTAACTACACGAAGATAATCCTCCCCTTGCGATGGATTATTTCTACCCTCATTATATTTTTAACATAACACGTATTTAGTCATTAATAATATGAACTACTACATGTTGCTCGTGACTTCGTCTGCATGAGATAAAAAACATAGACAAGTTACTAACGTATACTAACATTATCTATTCGCAGCGCGCCGATGACCTTGGGCTGCAAAGATATGTGAAAAGAATAATAATAAAGTGATAATCTAATCGAGCATTGGCTGTCGTACTGAATAGATTAATTCTCGTTCTCTGAATCGTAACAAATCTTACATTCCTTATTAAAATTGTTACGTGTTAGGGTTCGAAGGATTTGGAGAGAAAAACCTGCTGACTCTTTTAAAGACTTTATTTAGTAGCACTAGGTCCAAACACTAAGCACTAACGATGTCCTAAGTCGTAGCCAAGTCGTAGGTTTTACTTGTATCGCTGGCTTCGAAGTCGCCTCGAAGGTAGCTCAAACTGAACTGACTCGCACGCCTCCCTGCGGCTATTTATATAGGACCAGACATTCCCAGACCATTCCAGAAAGATCCTTTCTGGAACATTCCCGACTCGCGCGTTGAGTAAGGGTTTCGTGATGACTTTGTGTGTTCGTAACAATATTATAAAGCGAATGTTTGGATTAATATTTGTTGCTAAGTATCTCGAGAACGCAGTAACGGATCTCCATCATATTTTGGTATAGATGTAGAACACATTCTGGAAGAACAGATTGTCTATCTATGTTCCCGGTAATGTATAGGGTTTAATTACATTTACAATTTTATTGGTAATAATATATAAATTACTGGTCATAAAAGTTATAAAATCTATCTTATTGTTGGCGCCGTTTCTGGTACGCCCTAAGAGATGGCGTTGTAGCGAGACATCATTTGATTTAATCACGATGTTTAGAGACATGTCTCGCTACACATATACCTCCCGCGGGTCGTCAACGATCTTGGTGATTGGTAGTTGTCTTGCGTTCTGTTGTTATTATTTGTGTCGGTTGCGTTTCGTAGTTTTACGTTCGTTTCGTTGCGTTGGTCATGTTGTATGAATTTAACAAAATCTCAACATAAACTAAGAAATTGTTTACACATAATAATTTGAGCTTCCTGTATAAGCCATGATTTTAATCTATTTTTAAATGATGCGAGGCTGGTATCCGCTGTAATGTGGTCCGGCAGGCAGTTGTAGACAGCAGGCCCCATGACGTGTGGTGACTTCTCCGTCTTGGCCAGTCGATGCGCCACTGGAGCCAGCTTATCCGCACCGCGAGTCCCCGTGGGATACTTTTAACTAACATATTTTTTTTAAATTTGACACGAATAAGAACAGATGCACTATGTGTACAGTATCACCATTCATGTTTTCTTTTAATTCCGTGCGGACGAAGTTGCGGACGAAAGCTTGTTATAAATAACAAACAGTCGAGTGGTCACAAAACTTTGTCCGCTACGAAATCCGACTCAATTAACTTGTCGTTGAAGGAGACACTGATTTATTGCCCTTGCTCTACGACTCTACGAAATAATGTAGCTTCGCCGTAGCGAATTCGTAGCACGTTACTGGTCATATTATTGTTATTTAATGTTATTTACTTTCGAATACTTCGAATCTTAATATATATAAATCTCGTGTCACAATGTTTGTCCTCAATTGACTCCTAAACCACTTAACAGATTGTAATAAAATTCGCACAACATGTGCAGTTCGATCCAACTTGAGAGATAGGATAGTTTAAATCTCAAATTATAGTCGCAATTTTAATTTATTGCTAATTATTTGTCTGTTATTATTTGACAGTCACAATTATCTGTTAACTCCAAATGATTCTAACAGATGTCGATACCTTTCGACTGGGTTGAGTAAGTAATCAATAGATGGCGCTGCTATGGTAAATCTACGAACGTGTCATATAAGCTTATTAATTGCGCGCGGACGGAGTCGCGGGCGACAGCTAGTAATGATATATATCTTTTAACAATAGAATATCAGTTACAATGACTGAACTTTGTCGGTAACTAGTATGTTATTGTAACCGGTTATGTATTATATTAATATTCGTGAAGTATAGTGTCTTTTCCGTTCCAACTTTCACAAGTTTATATTACCCTTTCATTTCCTGTTTATTTTACTATGTTCAAAAAAAACTTTTCTGCATTAATCCACTTTTCAGCTGAATTCCGTGAGGCTTGCAGCTCTCGAAACAAATTTCAGTGGAGGTTTCGAACTTAGTTATCGAGTTCTGATGCTGAAGAGGTTTTGCTTTAAGTTCCAGGTAAAGTTGAGTTGGAGAACTCAACTGAAACTGTGGGTGTGCTATGAGATCGCAAAATACCGGTAAAATATAGTGATGTATCTATTCTAATATTATAAAGAGAAAAGATTTGATTGTTTGTTTGTATTGAATAAACTCCGAAACTACTGAACCGATTTGAAATATTCTTTCACTGTTGCTAAGCTACATTATCCCCGGGTGATATAGGCTATATATATATATATATATATATATATATATATATATATATCTGGATTTTTTTTAATTCAGCGCGGACGAAGTCACGTTCAACTGCTAGTTTTCAATGAAATCATGATTGAATTTAAATCAATGGGTGAGCAATGGTACAAAAAAAACTTGAGAGGTGTCAAGGGACACCCGGATGGAACGAAGTTCCTTTCAATTAATTAGTGAAGGAACCAATGTTTATTCTATGCATAAAAAACTTAGGTCTTCACAAGAAGTATATTTTATTTCTATGAATTTTCGTTATATATTGTCACGTCGTTGCCATGGTGATATAGCAAAAAGTGTCGTGACAACTTTTCGTAAGAATTTTTTCCGTCTAGCCCCCTTTCACAACGCGCGATAAGGAACTTCGTTCCAAAAATCAATGACTACTTTCTTCTGAGATGTTTATATCAAGTTTTGTAAATAACTTTCGTTTATTTAACATATTACCTTTCTAATACATAACGCTTATTTACCTGTGTGTTCTTATATTAAAAATGTCTAATTATTCATAACACCCTTCATCCGTACAGTTAGAGAATATAATTCCCTTCCCACTTTAGATCGAATGTACATAATTCAGCAAACTGTCACCATGTCTGTGGTTTTCTAATGACTCGTACTGACACATATTGTCATCACGCACATTATTTTTGATGAAACGGAGACAACATTATAGTAATTGCACATAAAAACTACATTTGATTCCCTTGCGAGTGTCGAAAAGAAAAGAAATGCGAAAACGGCTTTATGTTTTGATTTTGTTGGCTTAGAAGTTTGATACTAGTTTGATATCTCCAGACATTTGGACAGACGGACGGAGAACAAACTGATCCTATAAGGATTCCGTTTTTTTCCTTTCGAATTACGGAACACTAAAAACCACGACTGTACGCTTGTGTTTTGACTCATCCCCATCGAGTTAATTAATTGGAACGAAGTTCCTTATCGCGCGTTGTGAAAGGGGGCTAGACGGAAAACATTCTTACGAAAAGTTGTCACGACACTTTTTGCTATATCACCATAGCAACGACGTGACAATATATAACGAAAATTCATAGAAATAAAATGTACTTCTTGTGAATACGTAAGTTTTTTATGCATAGAAAAAACATTGGTTCCTTCACTAATTAATTGAAAGGAACTTGGTTCCATCCGGGTGACCCTTGACACCTCTCAAGTTTTTTTTTGTTGGTTTATATGTATGTTGTTATTGTTATATTAATTGACCTAATTGCATTATGAGCTTCAAATAATATTTTACAGTAATGGGTAGGAAATAAACGTCCTCGACACATGGCTACATGTATCTAATCCCGTGCCACCTCACATCGCAGACTTAGTTAATCAGTTAACTAAATTACATAGCGCGGCTTACATCAACTTGATGAGGTTATGTTAAGGTATTAGCACACAAACAGATGTGATTTAACTTTTTATTACTAGCTATAATACGGTATATTTTCACAATTAACACAATAAAATTGAAGAGTCTGAATGTGATGTCGAAAAAGAACATATTTCCAAAAAAAAAATTCTATAATAAAATTTATATTTGCGTTGTTTATTTTGTCTGTCTGTCCCCGAGTCCGCGTTTGTTTCGGGTTATCTCCAATTTTGACGGGACTTTTACCAGAAGATAGCTGATGTATGTATGAAGGAATATTATAGGCTTCATTATTTAATTCTACGCGGACCAAGTCGCGAGCATCCGCTAGTATTAAATATAGCCTAGGATACTTAAGAGTAATATACCATTGTAAAGGTGAAAGAAAGTTTGAAATAGGTCCCGTTGTTTTTTAAATTATTTGTTACAAAAATAATTCGGGTACCAGTACGGTACAAAATTGATCAAGAAAGCGACAGGAAGTTACTGAAGAAGATATTTAGTTCGAAAATATCATAAACCAGCTGTCGCCCGCGATTCTGTCTGCGCGACATAAAAAAAAACTTTATAAGTAGCCTATGTGTTCTTCCAGACTATGTACTACAACCGTGCCAAATTGCATCAAGATCCGTTGAGCCGTTCTGGAGATGTCTTCAAACATCCATCTAAGCATTCGCATTTATAATATTGGTAAGATGTCCGTCTACAGGGAGTATATATAGTTTTTAGTTTTAAGTTAAAATATATAATTAAATGATAGCTTAGCTTTTTGTGTACACAGATGCTTAGGTTTCGGTCCAAACTGTTGTTTGCTGTGATGAAAATACTTTGAATTATAATGAGTGTAAAGTTTAGTTGAAATTATTAAGTAGCAGACGCTACAGAAGCTCGGGTAAAGTATTTAGTTATATTATCATGAGACAAAGAGTTTTGCCAGACAGGCAGACGAACGGACAACTTTGATCTTATAAGAGTTCCGTTTTTTCTTTTCGAGGTACGGAACCCTAAAAACAAACTTAGCAACAATACTTTATCATTTATTACAATAGAAAATACTTAATATTACTATTTAAATAAAACAATAATGTTTCTATCTCTCTTCATCTTAGTAAGAATGAAAGAGGCAAAGTTAATAAATAACAGATGAGGGAACAACTACAGTTGATAGCGCTGAGAGGTCAAGTGCGCGCGGCCTTTACTTGACGTCATTAATAATGCAACTGAAACTACATTTGTTATTCCTGAGGCACTCTTCTATTGTAAACAATGACAAATAACTCTTACGATGAAAGATGACGAACATCATATCCACGGTAACAATTGCCTGAGTTAACTTAATAGATAGCATGTTAAAGTGGCATAAGAGAGAGACATTTTCTATCTAACTGTTGTCTATTACTATTTCAACGTTGAATAAAAAAATGTCTATGTCACTCCTGTATACATCAGCTACCATCCAGTGAAAGTTCTATTAAAATCGGTCCAGCCATTTCGGAGATTACCCGGAACGACCGAGGACTTGAGGACGAAAAAAAAAATTGTGAAGTGAATATAAAAATTTCATTTTGACACTCAGATAATTCGTTTTTATTAACTAATGAAATGCCTAAAGAAGTATATTACTCAAAGGCAAAGTCGTGTGTCTATATACGAGTAAGTACACTACGAACTCCATCTCACCATTTCAACTTCAGGTGCGTCCTTCGACAAACTTCAGAGAGTCGCAATCGCAAATTGTTTTGTTTCCAACTTCAGTATTGTGAAACTAGGCTGCAAAGTTATACAAATGAACAGGGACCATTGTGTAATTTCTACTGTAGAAGGATTTAAACTTTGTCATCTCTCTTAATACTATTGGAATAGATAGAGACAGATATATTTTTATGTTGCATTTCAACATCATAGCCAAACGCCTGTACAAAAATATTGTTAATTCGAGGTAATTATTTTTTTTAATATTTTATAACAACACCAGCTTTCACCTGCGAATAATGTGCGTGGAGAATTAAAAAAACTCTCCAAGTACAGTCTCAAAAAGTATGTTTTTCCAGAATATATTAGATAATACTGTGCCTTTCATCCAGACCCGTTTATTCGGATTTATCTACTAACAAACATCCATTCATCTTAAGTTTCGCCTTTCTAATATTAAAAACTAGCTGTTGCCCGCGACTCCGTCCTCGTGGGATTAAAAAATCTTAAATAGTAGGCTATGTGTTCTTCCAGACTATGTTCTATATCTATGCCGAATTTTATCAAGTTTTGTTGAGCTGTTCTGGAGACACAACAAACATCCAACAATCTAAACATTTTTTTTTATAATATTAGGACAATAAAGCATTGTTATGGCGAAATAGTTTCTCAAATTTGTCCAGTAGTTTTTGAGTTTAATAGTAAAATATACTCTAATACATAGCTCATCACATCAGTGAGTCAAGAGTATGTCAAATAAAAATAATCAATGTTAAATACTAATTACATTAATTAAGGAAAATAAATGATAAAACATTGAAATGCAGATTAAAATAATTTAGTTGTGTATGCAGAGTGTCACAGCTGGTTGACTGAGGAAACACTTTACTTTGCCACTGCTCTGCGACTCTCGGAAACGTTTTCGAGTTTCATTCAAACGTACACCGCTAATGACGTCACTTCAAAATGGCGCGCTCCAATATGGCCGCGATTTCAAGATGGCCGCCGTTTAATTTCCGGCTTCTTTGATATCAAGTGGCTTTTTCAATTTAAGTAATTGTAACTTAAAATAAAATAAACAACTTATTTGTTTAGTTAATTATTTACTTTGTTTTTAATTAGATTGATATACTATATACACTATATACGTTTAACTTTAATACAGTGAAGAAAGGATAAAAAAATATCCCATTTCTTCCTTGTAGAAATGAATGACAAAAGTACGAGAACTAATTTGGTCTTGAATAAACGATTTGCTTTTCGTGTTATTAGTAACTAACTGTCGCCTGTGACTCCGTACGCGCGGAATTAAAAAAATAACTTAAAAGTAGCCTATGTGTTCTTCCAGACTATGCTCTACCTCTATGCCAAATTTCATCAAGATCAAACATCCATCTAAACATTTGCATTTATAATATTAGTAAGATCTCGTAGCGGTAAAATGTATACAAATCAATACATCATTAAATATAAATGAAGGTTCTAGTATCTCGTTTCCTCTAATTGAGGTCGCTGACATCTTTACAGCGTAGACGAGAGTTAACGCAACACCGCGCAACATAATTATGTCGCGAATAATTATGTCGTGTGATACATTTCTTTATATCTATACATAATTTTAAAATTGGGATGTTTGTATGTAATTTCGAAAAAAAAATGTCTCCGCATAGCTGATAACGAAAAACCATTTTTTTATTTTGTTTGTATGTCAGTCTGTTATATATATCTGTCCGCAAGGCGTTTCTGGTAATCCTCGAAACAGCTGGACTAATGTCGACGGGATGAAATCTGGACTCTTAGTCTGGGACTGTCAGTTTTTATATAAGTGAGGTAAGGTGGTAAATATAAAATTTGAAGTTGAGATGCTTTTGTAGTGAGATTGTGGTTGGCTACAAAGGTACAGAGACCGAAGAAAGTTTGAATGGATTACGTGAAAGAGGATGTGCTTAAGAACGTAGTGAATTCAAATATGACGGCTGAAAGAGATGAAAAATACATATACTTGCTGTGATACTTAGTTATTTTAGGTTTTTTTGTGCACGGACAAATAGGAATCATTACGTTATGTATTTAATGATAAAGTTCAGTAAATAAAGTATATAAAAGAACAGAAATTACGCCCCTAACCCTGAACACAGAAACTCTATCTAGTTCACTTTAAATTCAACATTCTAAAACAATTATTTTTGTAATGTATTATTGTAAATGTGGGTAGGTTATATTAACCTACCCTTCTGGTTTCGTAAAATAAATCAGTCCCCAGCAAACCGCCGTTTGATTTACATCACATATTACAACTGGCGACGAGGATTTTTCTTTTGTTTGTATTTCGGGTTTATAGTGTTAAATATGCCTTTC
The DNA here is from genome assembly GCF_912999745.1 of Papilio machaon. Taxonomy (NCBI): domain Eukaryota; kingdom Metazoa; phylum Arthropoda; class Insecta; order Lepidoptera; family Papilionidae; genus Papilio; species Papilio machaon. The sequence goes on from NC_060014.1 coordinate 3,869,741, forward strand.
GGAAAGTTGCACGAATACGATATTAACGATCGTAACAACTGGAGTGCGTACGTTCGACTCGTTAAGCAATTCATTTTACTTAACGACATCAGAGAAGATCTACACGTCGCAACACTACTCACGCATGTCGGAGCGGCCACGTACGAGCTGATGTGTGACCTGTGTGCGCCCATGCATCCGGAGACCAAGTCTTTCCAAGCTCTGGTCGAACTTGTCGGAAATCATCTCGAACCAAAAAGATCGGAGATAGCCGAAAGGCACCTGTTTAGACAAAGGCGACAGACCGAGAATGAACCGATAAGCGTGTTTCTGCAAAATTTAAAGCACTTAGCGAAGCATTGCAATTTTGGAGCTACGCTTGAAGAAAATATTAGAGACCAATTCGTCTCTGGACTTCGAAATGAAGTGATGCGGTCTCGTCTGTTCGCGGAATCCACATTGGATTACAAAAAGGCGGTGGAGTTGGCGCTTGCGCTGGAAGCAGCTGAGAGGCATGCGGAAGCGGCCGGCGGCGACGGCCAGGCGTCGGCGCCGGGAGCTTCGGGACTCGAGCAGGCAGGCGGCCTGCATCGCGTGGCCACGGGGGCCACACCGTCGCGGCGCCCCGCTTGCTGGCGCTGCGGCAAGGACGACCACACGGCAGATAAGTGTAGCTATAAGTCGTATAAATGTCATAAGTGTTACAATATAGGTCACTTGGCCAAAATGTGTAAAAAAAATGTTTATAGGGCTGACGGCGGAAGATCGAAACTTCATAATTTTATTGATAGTTGTGACTCGGCGAGCGATGCGAGTGATTGTTTACATCATATTATATCCGTTAGTAATAATGTTACGGATGGACCTTACCATTGTACATTGCGTGTAGAAAATATAAACATGGTTTTCGAAATAGATACGGGCAGCAGAATCTCGGCGGTGTCAAAAGATTTTTATGACAAATATTTTTATAATTTACCTATTAAAAAACATAATATTAAATTGCAGTCGTACACGGGCGAGGCGATCGTTCCGCTCGGTTACGTCACAGTGCGAGTAACGAGTGGGAGCGGGACGACTGAGTTACCTTTGTTTGTTATCGCGCGCGGCGGTCCGCCGCTGTTAGGCCGTGTGTGGCTACGAAAACTTAATTTAGATGCCATTAATATAAATAAAATAGGTCTGCCGGCCGATTCGCTACTTATAAATTTACGAAATGAATTTCCTGACGTATTCGGTAACGGGGTAGGCACATTCAAAACAAAAATTAAATTACATTTGAAAGATACAACGCCGATATTTTGCAAGGCCCGTCCACTGCCGTTAGCATTGCGCTCACCCGTCGAGCGCGAGTTAGAACGCTTACAAGCGGAGGGAATTATTTATAAAGTGGATAGGTCCGACTACGGAACGCCCATTGTACCTATAATCAAGCGCGATGGAACAATTAGGATTTGTGGAGATTATAAAGTTACAGTAAATCCTTTATTAAAAGATTTTCACTATCCTTTACCGCGCACAGAAGAGTTGTTTGCAGCGTTAAGTGGTGGCGAACAGTTTACTAAATTGGATTTAAAGAATGCGTATTTGCAAGTAGTGTTAGATGAAGCTTCGCAACCACTAACGGCTATAACAACACATATGGGTGTTTTTGTGTATCGAAGGGCCCCGTTTGGTTTAAAATGTTTGCCGGAGATGTTCCAAAAATTAATTGAGGAAACTCTAAGCGGATTAGATTGTGTTGTAGCATTTATTGACGATATATGTATCACCGGGCGCAACAGAGAGCATCATTTACAAAATGTTAAAGAGGTATTGTCACGGTTAGAGGAAGCGGGTTTACGTATTAAATTTGAAAAATGTGAGTTTTTTATGGATGAAATTTCATATTTAGGATATAGAATTGATAAAAATGGAGTACATACAGATAAAAATAAAGTGTCCGCCATTGTAAATTTACCTGTGCCGAAAAATGTATCACAACTTCGAGCAGCTTTAGGCTTAATTAATTATTATTCGCGCTTCATTCCGAACATGAGCACATTGTTAAATCCATTGTATAAGTTATTGGCGAAAGGTAGCAAATGGTGTTGGAATAGGGATTGCGAGCGGGCATTTGAAGCGGTTAAAGAGAAGCTGGTTAGCGGGCCCGCGCTCGCGCACTACTCGCCTACGTTACCGCTGGTACTCGCCGTAGACAGCAGCGCATACGGTCTGGGCGCCGTGCTGGCGCATCGCATGCCCGACGGCAGCGAGCGAATCGTTAGCTGCGCTTCGCGCACACTCACTGATGCGGAGCGGCGCTACAGCCAGATCGACAAAGAAGCACTGGCGATAGTTTACGGGGTAAGCAGACACCATCAATATTTGTTTGGACGTAAATTTACTCTTCGGAGCGATCACAAGGCACTCACATACATCTTCGGACCGAAACACGGCATACCACAAACGGCGGCTAGTCGACTGCAGAGGTATGCTGTTCGTCTGGCGGCATACGACTTCGACATCGTCTTTGTATCGACAGATAAAAATGGCAATGCCGATGGCTTGTCCCGTCTACCTCAGCCAGCGTCCAGTAAGTCGAGGGAGGAGGACGACGCCGCGACTTACTTACATTTCGTAGAAGACAGTTTCCCTCTTAGCCACAGGGACGTGGCAAAGGATACGGCGAAAGATGTCATATTAAGAAAGATATATGGATATATCGTGAGCGGTTGGCCACACCAGACCGAAATCGAAGGCGAGAAGCCATATTTTCATCGTAAAGAGGAGTTACACGTCGATCATGGATGCATTGTGTGGGGGTACCGGGTGGTCATACCGGGTTCTTTGCGCAAACAAATAGTGGAGGAGGTCCACGCAGGCCACGTGGGCATGGTGAGAATGAAGCAAATTGCTCGCGGCTACGTGTGGTGGCCGCGACTCGACGCGGAGCTGGAGGAACGCGCACGCACGTGCGCCGTGTGCCGCGATCAGAGGGACGCGCCGCCACGCGCCACGCCCGTGCCCTATGCATGGCCCTCGGAACCGTGGACCCGTTTACACGCGGACTTCCTACAACATGGTGGTCGACATTACTTACTCGTCATCGACGCTCATTCTAAGTGGATCGAGATATTCCATATGAGTGGCGGGACATCTGCGTCTTCGGTGGAAAATAAATTCAGAGAATTATTCGCTAGATTTGGTCTTCCTAGACAAATGGTTACGGATGGAGGGCCACCTTTCACTTCTCGTGAATTTGAGGAGTTTTTGAAGAAAAATTGTGTAGACCATATCGTGACGGCACCGTACCATCCGTCAAGCAATGGGGCGGCAGAAAATGCAGTGAAGACCGTGAAAAAGGTCATCAAGAAAGCTCAATTAGAGGGCGAAAATATCGATCGCGCGTTAAGCAAATTTTTAATGCAGTATCGCAACAGTACACACTGCAGCACGCAACGCGAACCTGCTGTGGCCATGATCGGACGGAGGCTGCGCACACGTCTGGATCTGCTGCGGCCTGCTGCCGCCACCGGCGAGGCCGTGGCGCGCGCGCAAAGCAAGCAGCGGCAGCACGCGGGGGGAAGCGCGCGCGCCCTCGCTGTCGGCGACGCCGTACTCGTTAGGAATTACGGGAGAGGAGATAAATGGATGGAGGGCATAGTGACAGAACGCACGGGCAAGGTTACCTATGCGGTTAATACAGGTGATAAGATAAATACCCGCCATATTGATCAAATAATTCCTAAGAAAAATTCGCGTCACTCTTGGCATGTTCCTATTCAAAATGAAACGAATGAAGATAGTGAGCGTTCGCACGTACAGGTGGACGACATTGCTGAAACGGGAGTACCAGGGGCGCGCGAAATCGATAATCCGAATATCGCCGCGAGAACACATGAAATTCCGTGTACATCTTCGTTCGAAACTAATCTCTCGCCGGAGCTTTCAATTCCCACTCCAACACTAGAGCAAAAGCGTTATAATTTAAGGCCACGAAAAATAAAATAATAAGACTTTAAATAAAATGCACACAGTACTGTGTACAAGTATTCCCATTACCTTTATTACATTAATGTTATTTCTCTTGTCTGAACTGTATTGTTTATTTTTTTTTTATTTACTTTTCCTACTACATTATAATTCATAAATATAAAATAAACATTTATATGTGTTAACTGTTAGCATTAAGATTTTTTTTACTATAACAAAATTGGTGTGTAGATGTTAACGTCAACGATTAAATGTAAGTTTTTTTTTTGCAATTATTCCAAATTCTACATAATTTGTTTCACTAATTAAAACGGACAACATTTTAAGAACGGTGTGTATGATAATAACTTTGTTACTTTTACACTGTTGTGGCAACCAATTTACGTTTATATTAATTAAGTTTTTCTTTTGTTGACCAGTTACTTAAGTTTGTTCTATTGTTATTGCTTTGCATTATATTTTATCTGGAGAGGGATGTTGTAATGTATTATTGTAAATGTGGGTAGGTTATATTAACCTACCCTTCTGGTTTCGTAAAATAAATCAGTCCCCAGCAAACCGCCGTTTGATTTACATCACATATTACAATTTTCTGGAATAACATTTTTTCATTTTATTCTGTACAAACTTTGTTATTTTCGGAAACAAATATCATGTTAGTTTTTGCTGTTATACGCATTAAATTTAGCAAAAATATAATTCACACTCGTATATTCAAGCCACGTTAAAAAAATGAAAATACGTGACCGGAAGTAATGACAAATTCAAATAGAAATAAAGTTGTGTACACACTATGTGTTTCGAAGCGCACTTTACAACGAGCAGTTTAAGATAAAAACGAGTACTTATACCGAATACTTGTATAAATCAAAGTGAGTACAATATTAAGTAAATTAACCAATCTTTCGTAAATTACAAAGTATTCAATTATTTACAAAATATTAAATTTATCTCACAAAAATTTAAAATCTGCTATCGCTTATATAGTAATTTTTATGCTTTCAATGGACCTAATTTGATACATTGTAAATATAGTTACACTAGTTATCGCCCGCGACTTTTCCGCGCGGAATTTAAAAAAAAAACTGTTTCAGTAGTCTATGTATTCTTCCAGACTATGCTATACATCTATGCCAAATTTCATCAAGATACGTTGACCTGTTCCTGAGATACCTTCAAACAAACATCCATCCATCCATCTAAACATTCGAATTTATAATATTTGTAAGATATACTTGCATGTGCTAACGGTTGCTGTTTATGTGTACCGAAGTCTCCGGTTCTATGAAATGTCGTGAAATTAGAACGCGCGTTTATCAAAGCGCGCGCTACAAAACGTCTAGTGTGTACTTATTGTAAAGATGCGTGCATACCGAGCACAGGCCGCATTGCGCAACGCTCGTTACTCGCATCCGAATGGAAATTGAAGTGGAAAAAACATGCATGTTACCGTGAAATTAATTAATGACAGGCAATTCTGATAGTGACCAATGTAACATTGGATACATTAAGTGTATTATATAAGGCCTAGAATATATTCTCAACTACTTAGTTTCCAAGCAAATTTGACTTCACACTACAAAATTATTATTATTATTGAGTAGGTTATTTTTAACCAAACGTATTTAAAAGATCTTCATAAACACTCGGACGTATTTTAAAAGTAAAATATATAATTTAAAAAATATATTAGTTATTGTTTACAATGCCCATTTCATAATTTCGAAGGTATCGTGTCAAATGACGTAGCACTAGCTACATGCACTACGGTACTACGCCCGGGGCTACGAGTGCTACGAGAGCATGTTTGAATCAAAACGTGCGGCTAAACTGTAACATGTGCTGAGTTTGATATTTGAAAGGTTTCTTGGAATGTTTATTTTAGTATTGCCATTGAAAAATATATATTTTTTAATTTGTTAAGCATGAAAGTATTAAACCAGTTTAATAGTTAATTTGGTGGAAATTGTGCTGGAATTAATATGGCGGACGTTTATACGGTTAATAACAGTATAAACGCTTATTATACTGCATCTTCATTAAATTAACTCCAATGTAAACCGGTTTTAATGACATAAAAGGGAACAGCAATATTCAGTAGTAATGGACAGATTTTACAACGAATGTTGTATTGTTTTTGAAGCCAGAGATTTTAGTCGCAACGATGCAGTAAGCATTTTCTATTCTCGTTTCAGATCTGATTAAAATAAACCTTTTAGTTAAAGACAAACTAAACAAAAGAATATTGTCATAACTTTACAATGACGTCATGATTTTGTCTTCTTTCAATTAAGTAAATAGACACTTCAACATTTAGGTTACCATAAAAATATGACAGTGCATGTAATATTATACAATTCTCGGCAGAGGGCGCGAGCGTCGCAGCGCAATTTAACTTTGCTAATATAATAACTTTTAGAGTAAATTGTGCGACTCATTTCCTTTTAAATATGACTTCGTTCTACTGCTTATTATATACTAGCTGTCGCCCGCGACTCCGTTCACGCGGAATTAAAAAACATAATAAGTAGGCTATGTGTTCTTCCAGATTATGTTCTACATCTGTGATAAATTTCATCAAGATCCGTTCAGCCGTTCTGGAGATATGTACGTTCTAACAGACATATAAACTTTGGCATTTATAATATTAGTAAGATTTTTTAAAGATGTACAGATACATAAAACAAACTTAAGTACACATTACTTTATTCCGAAAAATACGAAAATGACAACTCACACTTTAAAATCATAAGCGGTTTAAGTTTCAGAAGGTCACAATAGAGTAGATATATATATATTTACATACAAATCGACATACATAAAGATTTATATCAGGCGGTCTGGTCAACCAACTAGGCGACCAACCGAGCGACTACTGCGGAGGCCAACTGGTCAGCTATTTATGGAGGATGGAAGATTACATTTTTTATTACATCTTTAAGGACGAATTAAATTGTTTAAACTTTTGTGACACATAATAATTAATTCATTAAGAAAACGGCTTTAACTCACGTGTATGACACCCACGAAGATGGGTCCGAAACTAGTCGGTGCCGTCACCTTTAAGCACTAAAGTGATACATCTCGTTTAAAGGATTGACAGTTAAAAAATTAAATCTTTTGTGAGATCCTTAAGGATGAAATAGTTTTGTATGATTCTTAAGAACGAAAACCGACTTAAAAGGCAATCAATTATTTTTGTACAGGTGTTTCCTCACCAATTGTATTTTACTGAACGTTTCAATTAAATAAGCTATTACAGTAAATATGACTCAATAAAAAGGCAATTCCAAAGTTTTCAATGAAGTGGAAACGACGGCGCAAGTTTATATAACTCGGGCCTAACCTCCCCCCGACACCCGCTCCCCCCTCACCCTCCGGGACCCGACAGGTTCCGCGGGGTATTTCCGGACGCAGATGTTCATTAAAACTTTTCTATAATGCCAATACACAAATATATTATTTAATATTTTTATTTGAAATTCTATACTCGTATAAAAACTTGAGAGGTGTCAAGGGACACCCGGATGTAACGAAGTTCCTTTCAATTAATTAGTGAAGGAACCAATGTTTATTCTATGCATAAAAAACTTAAGTCTTCACAAGAAGTACATTTTATTTCTATGAATTTTCGTTATATATTGTCACGTCGTTGCCATGGTGATATAGCTAAAAGTGTCGTGACATCTTTTCGTAATAATTTTTTCCGTCTAGCCCCCTTTCACAACGCGCGATAAGGAACTTCGTTCCAATAACATGACATGGATATCTGGGACGGTAAGACGCCCTGCTGTAGAGGTAGTTAGTGTAGTCAGAAAGAAGACTTATATAATATATGTCATAGAGAATAACATGAAAGAAAAAACATGTCAAGATAACTACAGTTTTACAAGGATCTTGTGACACTTTGACATTGACAAAGGGTAATTTACTTTGACTTATACCGGGTCAGATAACTTTGTCGGTCTATACATCGGTTCTCAAATACATTGCGTAATAAACACACTAGAACACACTTTAGTTGTAACAATATCTTTATTTCCAAACTGTACTAAAATTAGTATGGTTTTTAATAGAACTGGATAAGAATTTTTATATGAATTCGATTTTAATAAAAAATATACATAAATAGTCCTTGAAACTACAATCAATTGTTACAATGTAAATCTGCCCTGAGTGCACATTGTCTATCGGGAGAAATGTTTAACTGACAGCTTCAATTTTGGAAATGTCAGTGTTTAAATATAATGTTTTTTAAATATTGCGGTGATTATTTTGTTGCGTTTACTTAACTGTGCGTTTCTAAACTTATACAAGGAATAAATATCCAAATTCTCTTAAAAACAAGTGATATCGTTTTCATTTAAGTTAAAACAAACGAACGAACAACAACGAACTTATTCGTTACGCAGTCGCTTTGTGTTCGGCTCGGTTATAACAACTTTTGCCATGAGTTAAACTCTGCCGCAGATGTTTCTCTTGATGTGTACATTACGATAAGACTGTGGGTTTCCATTGTAGTTATACTTGTATTAATACATATTGCTATTTTGTTTTGACAAAGAGAATTAATGGAAGAGAAATGAAAAGAACAAAAATACTTACAGCTATAAAGTGAATAAAATTAAAGTATATGTATCTAATATAAAAAAGGCTGTAAAGTCGGTTTCCGGACGGATTATTTAAGGTTTTTTTTTATAGGAGAAGGGGGCAAACGAGCAACGGATTGAGAATTAGATATTAGAGGTGATAACAAAAGAAGGAAACATCTATAAAAATTACATACTTTTACGAGTATGAACTGAATTGGATTAGAAGAGAGATAGGATAGAACTTGAATCTTGAAATTTGACACAAAGAAACACAGATAAAAGAAAAATTGTGAAAACCGTAAACTTATGTTCCCACAGATTTGTACGGAACCCTCGGTCCGCTAGTCCGATTCGCACTTGGCCAATTTTTTTTTAATTCCATAATGCAGAAGTCGCGAACAACCGAAAGTTTTATTTACTAAAATAATTCTCACAGGAATGACAACGCTAGTGTGTAGCCAAGTGTAATTACTTTACATGTCAACGCATTAATTCAGTCAAACGTAGCAAGTTCAGCCGTTGTTTGCCGCACCGCGTAGCAACGCATAGCGCATTGCGACGTGTAGCTCTGCTACGTGCTACGCCATACGCTACGTAGAAACATGTTAATGTATTACGATTTTTAAAAGGTAACAATAATAACTAGTAACTACTTATTCAAAACATAATTATGTTTTTTAAAATGACTAGATAAATTCCTTCCTCTGTATGTAAGCTTTACTAAACTTTCACTTAAAATTTTCTGATTTATGTCACTAAAGGACTTGCACAAAACAATGTCAGATATTCGTACACAGCGCTCATCGCAGTCATTTTATTCATTTATCCGCGAGCACTGGTTGCTCACTACCTGTTTGTCAATATGGACGTGATAAAAGTCGCTGCGATTTTCAAGATGGCGGAGCAAATCTACAGTCGACATGTATTCGCCATATGGGAACTGACCGAATAGACGACTCGTGTGGAACGTTGTAGAGATCGCTCGCAACGCGATTCCTACGACATAGCCAAATAATATTCATCATCATCTCTCATTATACGTACCCACTGAGGGGCTCGGAGCCTACCCCAAGTTAGGGGTGACTAGGTCATAGTCAACCACAGCTAATTGCGAGTTGACTTCACACATATCCTTGAATTTCTTCACAGATATGTGCAGTTTTCATCACGATGTCTTCCTTCACATTAAGAATTTCAAATAAATGTACTTATGTAAATCGAAAAACACATTGATACATGGCGGGATTCAAACCCAGGACCTGCAGATTGCAAGTAAAGTCCTTAACCCCTGAGCCACCGACGCTCTAACGCCAAACAATGTTTACGTTGTCTTGTATAGGAACCCAACTAATAAGATATTAAATGATAAATTTGATGTAAAGTTTTAAAAGCTCGCACAAAGCTTGTCAATTAAACATCTGAATATATAAACCGTTAAGCTGACGCAAATAATTTTGTCCCTAATTGAAGTGTCGCTTTTGATATATTGCAAATTACAAGCTAAATGTTTAGCGATTCTCGTGTTTCGAAGTTGGCAGAATTGTTATTAAATATTTATTGTGATTATTTAATAAGCATTTGCCTGCGACTTTGTCTGCGATGAATTAAAAAAAACGTGAGCCGTCATGGGACGCCTGGCAGATGTGAAACATCGTGTGTGTACAAGTAATATGCATAAAATATTTAAAAAATAAATAAATAAATAAATGACAAATGATTGAATGAATGAATGAAGGAATGAATGATGAATGAATGAATGAAGGCATGAATGAAGGAAGGAATGTATATATATATATATATATATATATATATATATATATATATGTATATATATATATATATGTGTATACCTTAGTATAGCTTGGCGACCCGTCGCCACGGCAAGCTTCGCCACGCCAACGATTCGGTTTACAAGCGATCCTATAGATGTTTCACATCAATAAATAATATTAAATATTATTAAAATAATATATATATATATATATATGTATACCTCAGTATAGCTTGGCGACCCGTCGCCACGGCAAGCGTCGCCACGCCAAGAATTCGGTTTACAAGTGATCCTATAGATGTTTCACATCAAAAATCTAGTAATACATATAGCCTATGACACCCAAAGATAGTGTAGCCAACAGTAAAGGTTTGTTCTAATAGGTTCAGTAGTTTCGGAGACTATTCAATGCAATAAAAGTAAGCAAATCATTTTTATAATATTAATGTACATTGAGTGTTGTAAATATAGTTTAATTTTAAGACGTTTTGCCGTAAGTTTCCTCTTCCAAAATATCTACTAAGTACATTGTTATCTCAGGTTTTTTAAGGAAGATAAAAGCTATGGAAATATGCTTTTGTGTCACAGATTTATTTACAGATTTCTATATTTATCAAAGTTTAGCAAAGTATCTCGGTACATTTAATTCCTAAATTATTACTTGTACCATAATAGAACTTCAGTTCAGTTTAAATGTAATGTAATGCAATTGTTTTTGTATCTCCAATAACGGTAAATTAGAGGTATATTAAACATAGCTGTCGCCCGCGACTCCGTTCGCGCGGAATTAAAAAATAACTTAAAGGGTAGTTTATGTATTCTTCCAGATTTTATTCTATATCTGTGCTAAATTTGATCCGTTGAGCCGTTCCGGAGATACATTTAAACAAACATCCATCCATCCATACATCTCAACATTATATTGTAATATTATAGTAAATTAATTAATATTTAATAAATTAATATTTAAATTGTCTACTTTTGGAAACATGTATTTAACACAGTTCCATTTATTTAGATTAGAACATCGTTTAGTTGAGCGGAGTTCAGTTTGACGTAACGTTTAAAGCTCTAATATATCTTTGTAGGGCTGTCGATATACTTAAAGTAAAACATAGATTTTAACAATAGATTTCTTAAGACTGAGTAAGTTTTTTAGCAGTTTATGCAATATACTAAATCCATGTTGTACAAGTAATATGAATAAGTCAAGTTTTACTACAACATGCTTAAGAGAAAAATTATTAGTCACTGTTTCTGAAATATCCGGCATTAAATCTCTTACTAATATTGTAAATGTGCATATTTAGATGGATATTTGTTAGAAGGTATCTCTGGTATAGATGTAAACATAGTCTAGAAGAACACGTAAGCTATTATTTTTTTTTAATAAAGCGCGGATTGAGTCGCGAGCGTAAGCTAGTAAATAAGTGCCAACCCTAAGTCCGCGTAATGTTGGCAGACACCTCGCAAACGACGTCATCTCAAAGTCATCAATCAATCCTTTTGCTACGTCTTAATGCCTGCGAGGTGTGATTTGTTAAGTCCAACCTCACTAATATCTTTGTATGGATATGATATTCAGTAATATTTCAGATTTATAGCGAAATGTTTTGACTTTGTAGAGAAAAAAAGATATTTTATTCTGTTTAAATGAAAAAAAAACCTTGTGAGCCGTCATGGGACGCCTGGCAGATGTGAAACATCGTGTGTGTACAAGTAATGTGCATAAAATATTAAATATTATAATTAAATAAATAATAGTAATAATGGCAATGGCAATGGCAATGGCAATGGCAATGGCAATGGCAATGGCAATGGCAATGGCAATGGCAATGGCAATGGCAATGGCAATGGAAATGGAAATGGAAATGGCAATGGCAATGATAATGATAGTAATTATAACAATAATAATATTAAGAAAAATGTTTAAATTAGAAAATTAATAAATATGTGGAATAATTATAATAATAGTAATATTAAATATTATTAAACTAAACACATAAAATATAATAATGTACTATACATATACTATAATACTGAGGTAATAGCTTGGCGACCCGTCGCCACGGCAAGCGTCGCCAACCCAACGATTTGGTTTACAAGTGATCCTATAGATGTTTCACATCAAAAAAAAACATAACACCTCAGGTATTACAGATGTCCACGAGCATCAGATCAAGTAGTTTAAAATTATCTGCTACTCTTTTTTTCTTTCTCTTAACAGTCAGTTTCAGCTTGGCCAAGAATAAAAAAAACCATAAAAATATGATACAGTAAAAAAAAGCTCTTTGTATATTATTCAAGTGTTCTACTATTATTATAAATCGTGTTTTATATAATTTAATTAAATAAATGAAAATAAAATAGGAATTCATGCAACAAGACATGTATCGGGTTTAAACTGATTTACGAAGCGCAAGTAACGTCTACTACAAATTACCGTAGCTGTCTACGAAATGCTTCGGCGTAGCGCTACGACGTAGCTATTACTCGGAATGTTTGCTGCTACGCTAAGTTAGAACATGTTAATAATGTTCACTTAAGTAATGTTCAAGTGAATGGCTTTAACTTTATAAAGATACATTGAAGAATTAGTCAGTATATTGTAATATATGTACAAAATAAGCAACAGTTATTTAAAAAAGGAATAAATTAATAGTGGTAGGTGGTAACTAAAAAAAACTTGAGAGGTGTGTTGGGACACCCGGATGGAACGAAGTTCCTTTCTATTAATTAGTGAAGGAACCAATGTTTATTCTAAGAATAAAAAACTTAAATCTTCACAAGAAGTACATTTTATTTCTATGAATTTTCGTTATATATTGTCAAGTCGTTGCCATGGTAAAGTAGACGTTAAAAGTGTCGTGACAACTTTTCGTAAGAAATTTTTCCGTCTAGCCCCCTTTCACAACGCGCGATAAGGAACTTCGTTCCAATAACGGTAATGTAACCATCACAACAACGTTTGGGCCGGCTCGCTCGATGCAATACCAACACCACATAGAAGACATGGCGTGAAGTGGAAGTAATTCCGCGTGCAGTCTGATGACCCTAATTTGAATCCCTTTTTCACTGTTTTCTTGTAAAGAAAGGATAAGTTGATTTAACGGAGGAGGAGACGCATAAAAAGTGGATTTATTACCTTTCTAAGTGTCCCTACTCCGTCGATTAAAAATAGTAAATGCATCTGCAGTTGTGGGTGTTTAAGTATAACGGTCGCTTGACTATTTCGACGAATTCTAGTGGTTGCTTGTTCGTTTGCCAACTTACTAATTTTTTTGATGTGAAACATCTATAGGATCACTTGTAAACCGAATCGTTGGCGTGGCGACGCTTGCCGTGGCGACGGGTCGCCAAGCTATACTGAGGTATAACATATATACCGAGAACCCGGCCTCTGAATCCACCACAATACGACGCTTTCCGCCCTGTCGCCGGGGACTTTCCACAGGATGAAGGAACCTTAAAGGTTCAGCATGTAATCCCGATAATTGAACTGATCGGAACCTCGAACCTTTTAAACCGTTGCTTTGCATATATATTAAGCTACTAGAAAAACTTCAATATCGTGTTTTAGAACTTAAATCAAATTGATGTGAAACATCTATAGGCTCACTTGTAAACCGAACTGTTATGCACATTACTTGTACACACACGATGTTTCACATCTGCCAGGCGTCCCATGACGGCTCACATTTTTTTTTTTTTTTTTTAAATTCTATGTTTCATCACGTCTCTGCTGTGGCTACTTCGCTTTCAGTTTGACTTGTAAAGTAAAAAAAAAACATGTTTTAATGAGAAAAAACTTTTGTTTCTTTTTTCGTCTTACCAGTCGACACTTCTCGCTCTAAAAAGCATTTTAAACGAATAACAATCACAACTATAAACTAATTTCAACCCTATTACTTTAGATGTAGAGTTTAATTTTCATAAGAGATATTAACTAACGCTCTAAGCAGTACCTGCTTAGAGATGGAACACGATTACAAACAAAAATGTCATAAGAAATAATATTTGTTACACAAATTTGTATCTTATCACAAACACAAAGAGATTGTTTTTAATCGAATATGTCTTAATTATGTTCCTGACATTAAAAGTGAAAAATATATGTTTTTATTATTTAATATTTAATAAAATACACACTTTAATGCAAAAGAAATAAAGTCTATTTTCTATTGCATTGGGAATCAAATAAAACTAACAAAAAAGCTATAATTCATAGCTCCCCAGTATCTAGCAAAGTAATGTTACTCTTATGACTATGAGCATAAAGTTGAAATTGTGTATATACGTGAGGAGAGGCAACCGAATTTGAAATGTCAGGACGCATGCGTCCGTTTGAGCTATAGATGCGATATCCCGGCCAGTGCTGCCTGATACAGAAGTGTTGCTTTGATTTAGGGTAATTACTAGCTGTCGCCCGCGACTCCGTCCACGCAGAATTAAATAAAAATCTTATTAAGTATACTATGTGTTCTTCCAGAATATGTTCTACACCCGGAGGTACCTTTTGACAAACATCCATCTAAACATTCGCATTTATTATATTAGTCAGATAGCTTTGAATTATACTGCTTTCTTATGTTGTATCCAGCTTTAGAACGCGACTACGTGCGCGCAGAATTAGAAAAAAAACTTAATTAGTAGCCTATGTGTTCTTCAATACTTCTATCGACGGAGGAGACGCGAGGAATACACTCTTCCATCAGATCCACCTCCCCTTTCCATGGCGGGAACGACAAGTGCACTAAAATTAGGCTCCCGGCACGCAAAATCGCTATGCTATTTGTACTACAGTCGTTTTTGAATGTCAAGATTTTACTAATTATTAAAACTACGGTTGAATTTTGACAAGTAGGCGACCTCGAGTAAAAGTATTAATAGAATAAAATTATTTTTTGCATTATTAGTATGTATTTAGGGATATTCGTTTACTACTAGCAACATTTTTCTTAAAGGTACAGTGAAAGCTGCATTGTGTTCAGTGTAGCGGCCGCGCGCGAGCTGAGCGGACGTGTTTGTGGTCCGTGTCGTACAACCACCTGTTTTACGCGTACTCCATTTGCATTGCCGCCTTACAATGGAATCAAACCTTAAATTACAACCATTCGATTATTGATTTATTTGTTAGGTTCGGGAAAAATATTCAATTGCAATAAGAGGTAGACAGAATTGATATTTGTATCCTTTTTTCTTTCCACACTTTTGATATGACGATTGGAATATTTGTAATTTTTTTTGAAACACTAATTCAATACATAGTTGATTTTAAAATATACATAATCACGCCAGTGATCTAATGGGATAGGCAGAGATACAGTCCTGGAACATCTTTTTTACCTCCATATTCATAAATCAAACAAAGATAATTTTTATTATTCCATTTTTATACACAGTATTATTATATTTATTAAATTTAATTTCACGTTAATAAAATAAGTATTTATTCTTTTGCAATATTTTTTATTTTAATTTTTTAAATACCATTCAAAAGACATTGAAAAATTCCGGATACTGCTTATCTATACTAATATTTATTATCCAGAGGAAAGATTTGCTTGTTTGTTTGTTTGTATTGAATAGTCTCCAAAACTAGTGAACAGTTTTGAATAATTCTTTCTTTTTTGGAAAGCCGCACTATCCCCGGGTGACATATAGGCTATATTTATTACTTGATTTAATAAGTTATTTATTTGATTTCATTAATTCCCATCCGACGAATTCGCCGCGCAACACATGTACAATATAAAAAGCTTTATGCACTTCTCCACATTTAACTGTGTCAAATTTCACGTTCTTCAGTTTGTGCGTTTTCCTTTAAAAGGTGTATAAAGTTTTATCATCACGTAATAATTTAAGGTTTTATAAATATTGGAACGAAGTTCCTTATTTTTTTTTTTTATCATAAGTTGGTAAACGAGCGAGAGCTACCCGAATTCGCCGAAATAGCGAACCGCCGCCCATAGACATCCGCAATTGCAGATGCGTTGAAGGGCCAAGGACAAATTTAGATAATTTTCTATTCTTATGCATCGCCTAGTCCAACAAATCCACGTCCCCTTCCCATCCTTTCCATATAAGGGTGGGAAGGGAACGTGGACTAAAATTAGGCCTCCGGTACCACACTCATCAGAAGAAACGCGGATTTACTTTCACTTGAGGCCTGTCTTCTGTGTGGTCGTGGTATTTCACCGGGCGAGGCCAATTCGTGCAACAGATGTTGCTGGCGTTTACCACTATTAAAATCTAATATATAAAATTCTCGTGTCACGGGGTTCGAACTTGAACTCCTCCGAAACGGCTTGACCGATTCTCATGAAATTTTGTGAGCATATTGAGTAGGTCTGAGAATCAGACAACATCTATTTGTCATAACCAATAAAAAAAAACTAAATGGGGGCGGGCCCATTTAGTTTTCTTTTAACTGCGCGCGGACGTTGTCGCGGGCGACAGCTAGTAAAATATAATATTGTATTTTAAAATAAATTAAAACACAAAATACTAAAGAGACAAACACTAATCTCGCAGCGGAGAATTAATTTAACTTTGTGTGCACACAACTTTATAATTGAGATATAACAAAAAAAATACATTCGTCGCAAAACGATTCAAGTTGAAAATTTATCTTTCCAAATGTAATTAGCACACACTTAGCGTCTACTTAGCTAGAATTTATTTCAAAATACTCATCTAAAAATCTAATATATAAAACTAGCTAGACTCCGTCCGCGCGGAATAAAAAAAATGCACACAAGATAAAAAAGTTCCTATGTCCGTTTCCTGGTTCTAAGCTACCTGCCCACCAATTTTCAGTCAAATCGATTCAGCCGTTCTTGAGTTATAAATAGTGTTACTAACACGACTTTCTTTTATATATATAGACTAGCTTCTACCCGCGACTTCGTCCGCGCGGAATAAAAAAATGCACACAAGATAAAAAAGTTCCCATGTCCGTCTCCTAGTTCTATGCTACCTCCCCATCAATTTTAAGGTAAATCAGTTCGACCGATCTTGAGTTATAAATAGTGTAACTAACACCACTTTCTTTTATATATATAGATTTCCATGTCACAATGTTAGTTACTGTACTCCTTCGAAACGACTTCACCAATTTTATGAAATTTTATATGCATATTGAGTGGGTCTGACAATCGGCTATCTATTTTTCATATCCCTATTAAGTTTTTTTAACTGCGCGTAGACAGAGTTGTGGTCGACAGCTAGTAATATATACACAAATCAAAGACTCATACAGTAACGACAGACTTCCATTTGTCGCGCTCTTGGAGCACCACCCCCGCATCTTCCACATTCATACATCGCGCGTTTGTGGTACTTGTTCTAATGTTAAAGACTTTACAAGGTGGTAATGAGTCGTAGATTACGGCGGTTTATTGATACTTTTCTTGATATTGTTTAATTATTTAGAACATCCATACAACAGAATTATATTTACGAACCCCTCTGCCGCACCCTCCCCACTCCTTGTCTGGATAATCGGATAGTGAAGGATCGATAGGGTAGGTTTATTGCTTCATCCCTTGAGACCGCAGTAAATGGTGGCCAAATCGAATGTCCTGAATATGTTATTGTACTAGATAATCCTCAGGCGTCGCTCGCGCGTAGATACGCGCTTACAACATAAGTATAGATATACTAATGTTATAAAGATACTAGCTGTCGCCCGCGACTCCGCCTGCGCGCAGTTAAAAAACTAAATGGGGGGGTATGCAGAATAGATGTTGTCCGATTCTCAGACCTACTGAATATGTTCACAAAATTTCATGAGAATCGGTCAAGCCGTTTCGGAGGAGTATGGTGACGAAAACTGTGACACGAGAATTTTATATATTAGAAGATATTGGTATTATTTTAATGTAACAAATAAACTCAAAAACTACTTGACTGATTCTTTTGCTATAAGAAAGCTACATTATTACTGAATAACATAGGCTACATATATTATTAGATTTTTTTTAATTCCGCACCGACAGTCACGATACGCTAGTTGCAAATAAAGTTGTTACATATTTCTAACAAGAAATTAAGTTTATAATGTACCGAAGTTACGTTATATTGTGAACTGATATTGTATTGTATTGTTAAGGTCCACACAATCAAATAGTGGCATCAAAATTGAATTATAAGTTAAGTTAATTTACAAGTATTTATTAAAAGTAGAAAACATATGGATTTTTATAACTTGATATAACTTAACTTATTTAACATCGCTGGTGTATTTTTAAAGTGACTATATTCTCAAATTTTACTACCAAAAATTGCGAATTAAATAATATTCAAATTTCAACTTAAAATAAAAGTGAAATCGTTCAATCTACTTAATGGGACATTTTAAAAGTAATTCGTGTAACTTGGCTACACTCCAAGCTATTGCGGACTGGCAAAGTCTGGCAAGTCTCTTACCGTTCGGGCGGTACAACACGACCACACAGAACACTCGACAACTGACAACTATACCTGCCTTCATCACTGTGTGTACTCCAGAAAAATTCCCAAATTCCTTTCCCAACTTTTAATCTATATATATAAAAGAAAGTCGTGTTAGTTACACCATTTATAACTCAAGAACGGCTGAATCGATTTGACTGAAAATTGGTGAGCAGGTAGCTTAGAACCAGGAATGGACATAGGATAATTTTTACCCCGTTTTCTTTTTTTTTTTTTTTTTTATTCCGCGCGGACGGAGTCGCGGGTAAAAGCTAGTTTATAATAAAAGTATGGGAAGCGAAAGTGGATTTAACGCAGTTGGGGACGTAAAGGTAGCAGAAATATTTTCCTTCTGATCTTTCTTTCCGCTGTTAATAAGTCAGCACGTCTATTTCCTTCTTTGTTATTTTAGCGAAATCAAATAGCCTCTTATTCCTTTGGCACCTTATACTATACTAGCAGTTACCCGTGACTTCATCCGCGCGTATTAAGAACAGAACTTTTCAAATCAGTTCGGTAATTTCGAAGCCTATTTAAACCAAACAAATTATTAATCAAACCTTCCCGCTTTATTATAGATAAATACTAGTGTTTGCCCGCGACTTCTTCGACGTAGAATTAAAAAAGTAGCCTAAAACATGTCCGCATGAATCATGAACCTTCCCGACAAAGTCCGGTTAAAATTGATCCAGCCGTTCCGGAGGTAACTCGGAACAAACGCGGTCTTACGGAGAGCCATACATACAGACACTCCAATTTTATTAATATGTGTTTAAAGAAGACAAAAAATGTTTGGCAATACTCCAAGCTGTTGCAGACTGGCAATATTTGGCAATTTCGAAGGACCAGGTGCAGCTCGTCCGGCACTTGCCAAACTGCTGTAACGAGCTATATCCAGTTACAGTGGATTTATTATCTCGAATTATCATGAAGTGAGCTTAAGTACTTTTTAAGCTATTGCACGTGCCAAGTTTAACTAAGTTTTACTATAACTTACATTTAAAATTTCCAAGTTATTTTATGGTTATTGAGACATTTTACAAGATTTTATTTATAATGACACTTGTCCCGAAGTATGCATTGTTGCAAACTAAATTTGATCCACTTCTCGATAACAAATTTTTGCAATTTTGTATACATGTGTGAATCGCGAGACATTGCAATATTATGATGAAACGGTGGTGATCTGATGATGGAACTGGAAGCTGACCATAGGAACTTCGCATTGAATTGTTTTGCGAAGGAAATTGTAAATTTCTTGTTTTTTTAATCAACAAAAACTTTATAAAAGATGATTTTTAAAAGATTTTTTCTTTTAATTAATATTGCTAGTTATAGCCCATTGGTCGCCATAATTCATAATCAAAGGTTTTTTATTTAATTCTTGAATAGAGGTCACCCACGAAGGGAAAAAATTCAATATGCTCGCGTGCATCAGCTACCTACCCGTCAAAATATGTCCAACCGTTTCAGAGATAACACGGAACAAACGCGACCTTGCTGCCGGACAAAAATGTTAAAAATTGGTTTTTCATTATCGGCTATGCAAATATATGTACGAAATATACAATATAGTCTGGAAGAACACATAGGCTACTTATAAAGATTTTTTTTAATGCCGTGCGGTCAGAGTCGCGGTCGACAGCTAGTTTGATGGTAAATTTTAGCTGAATATGGAACAATGGGCGACTACTAGTAGTAAAAATACGGTCAGTAAGGTTTTTTTTGTATTTGTAATAAAAACCTTTTTATAACCAATACATTATGTTTATTTTGAAATAACCTGCGGGAAGCTTTTGTTAAGATCTATTACTCGATTATTTTAACTACAATAGGCTTTGAGGCTCGACGTTAAATGTATCTTAAATATATTACATTTCTACTTACTTAAGTTTATTAAACTGGGATAAAAGTTATGAAAGGAAAGGTAAGGGAATCCTTATTTAGTCAATCTGTAAAATTAGTTTTTTCTTGCGACTCCGCGCGGAATTAAAAAATAACTTAGTAAGTAACCTATGTATTCTTCTAGATCCATCCATACATCCAAACATTCGCATTTATTTGTGAGATAGTAAAATTGGTATAAATCAAACTATATTATGTCAGTCAACTAGCGCCCCCCTGTCAACGTCAAAAAGTGTCACCAGATATTTTCGTACTCTAGATGTCTTGTCGTGTTCTTTCTTATATGTAACTAGCTTTTTCCCGCGACTCCGTCCGCGCGGGATAAAAAATAAAAAACGGGGTAAAAATTATCCTATGTCCTTTTCCTGGTTCTAAGCTACCTGCCCACCAATTTTCAGTCAAATCGATTCAGCCGTTCTTGAGTTATAAATAGTGTAACTAACACGACTTTCTTTTATATATATAGATAGATTTTCTATGTCCATGTAAGTTTGTCCAGGAACAACAACATCAGTTGCAAGAATTAGTCGGCTCGCCCGGTGAAATACCACAACCACACAGAAGACAGACGTGAAGTGGAAGTAATTCCGCGTAGTCTGATGAGTGTAGTGCCGGAGCCCTAATTTTAGTCCTCTTTCCCTTCCCACCCCTTCTCTTATAAGGAAAGGATGGGAAGGGGAGGTGGATTTGATGGAGGAGGAGATGCATAGGAAGGTTAAATATTCTCTTTTTGTTCGTCTCCTTCGTCGATTGAGGGTAGGCAATGCATCTGCAATTGCGAATGTCTATGGGCAGCGGTCGCTTCGCCATTTCGGCGAATTCATGTGGCCGCTCGTTCGTTTGCCATCTTATAATATAAAAAAAAGGTTTTACATACTTTGTGGCAGAACTTACCGTGATAAAAGCTCTCATACCGACTCAGATAATCTTGTCCTAGTATTTATGAATCTGCAATCAATATGTGAGCTATTTTTACTCTGTCCTCTATATAACAATAAGCTGTTTGTAAGTTTGTTCGTAGCTGTAGGTTGTGATTGTACACTTTCATACACAGAGACAATATAAACAGTAAGACTCCACTCTTTGACAAACATTTTAATTGAACTTATTAAGTGAAAGTGCAATATTGGTGATAAGATTTGTGTTGGATCTTCAAGACTTTTGATAGATAATGGGTAAGTCATCAGCGCACGTCCCCACCGAGAGGTCCAATGCATACCTTAAGTTAGGGGTAGGCCAACCACGCTGGCTAAGTGGGTTGGTTGACTACACACATATCTTTGAATTTATTCTCAGATATGTGCAGCATCACGATGATTTCCTTCACCGTTAGAACATCTGATAAATGTACATATATAAATTGAAAAACACATTGTAACATAGCGGGATTCGAACCTAAGACCTGCAGATTACAAGTCACCTTGTCACCCATGAATTTTTTTACGATGGGTAAGTTTTTCATAGCAAATAATGTACAAATTGTAAAAGGCTTGTGCTAGGTAATATAGACGACGACGATAGACGAAAATATTTGAAGGTAGTGTTCGTAATGTTCGCTCTATAATTAGTATTACATTTGAATATCTTTGTCACGTACATTACAAGCCTTTTAAATGAAGTGTGCTTGTGTTACAGAGGAGGAGCTAGAAGAGAGCACTACTCTGCCGCCGAGATACCGGCCCGAGCCACCAGACGCGCTCGCCCGTGCCTGCCGCTTCACCCCACATGAGATCAAGCTCATGTATAGAGGCTTTAAGCAGGTTAGACACGGCATACGGGTGCTTTATTTAGCCTACTTTATATTATTCGAACACCTCTGCTTTTATACAAACTTAATGTCGTACAATTATTTTACTTGCGACTTCGCCTGCGCTGAAAAAATATTAAAATAAAAAATGGTTAAAAGTACCTATATATCATGTTTTATTTATATTAGATGTGTTGAACGGTTCCGAAGTCTTCAAGTAAATATGTGAATTCAACTGATCCCACGGGAACCGTACACATATCCGAGATCATACAGCCTGTTTGTTCATTCAGACTGTATTCTACATTCTCATTAAATTTCAACTTAATCCATGCAGCCATTCTAGAGACACCTTCTAATAAACATCCATCCAAACATTCAACATCATCAACAGCCTTTATTTGCCCACTGCTGTCCATACGCTTTTCCCAATGCCTTCCACAGTACGCGGTCCTGTGCTTTCCGCATCCAACGACTTCCCGCTGTGCGAACTATGGACGTAGAACGCCCCACGCTCCTTGTCCTCTTTAGTGGCCTCCATTCTAAGAATTTCCAAACGTTCGCATTTATAATATTAGTAAGATAGTAAGATTGTTCATGTATTTTGTTCAGGAGTGCCCGACGGGAATGGTGGACGAGGAATCCTTCAAGAATATATTTTGTCAGTTCTTCCCGCTCGGAGGTAAATTACTAATTTTATTACTTAAACTTCACGAAAATTAAGTACCGAGTGCACTCCTTTAATAGTGTCAGTATCACAACAGTCACCCTGAATATTAATGAGTTACGAACTATAATACAAACAAATGAATAACATATAAACATCCCGTACAAATTAAGACTAGCTTTACATGGTTAGGAAACCTAGGTAATGTATACTTTCCTGCTAGTTTCTATCCTTTGCATGACCAGTAATCATTTAAATCTATTAAATAATTAACTGTCGTCCGCGACTCCGTCCGTGCGGAATTAAAAAAGAACTTAATAAGTAGCCTATGTGTTCTTACAGACTATGTTCTACATCTGTGACAAATTTCATCAAGATCCGTACAGCCATTCCGGAGATACCTTCTAACAGACATCCATCTAAACTTTCACATTAATAATATTAGAAATTTATGTTGTTATAGCCGTATTATGTTATGTTTTACACAGATGCGACACAGTACGCGCACTACGTCTTCAACACGGTCAAACATAAGCAAAATGGGAAACTTAATTTTGAGGTAAGAACTGCAAGCACTGTACACACAATGTACACATATACAAACGTTTTACACATTGAACAACTGTTGTACAATCATTGTACGCACTTATCAACTGCTGTACAAAAATCGTAGACACTGTACACATGTTGTACAGTGTAAACAATGTTTGTACATATTGTACACAGAAACTTTACACAATATTTGTTATCAGGAGTTCCTAGAGACTCTCTCCCGTGTGGCGCGCGGCTCAGTACAAGAGAAGCTGTCATGGGTGTTTGCCTTGTACGATGTGGACGGCGATGGGCGCATCTCCCGCGCGGAGATGCTGGCCGTTGTGCAGGCGGTGTATGAGCTTCTCGGTCGGGCTGCTGTGCCCCCGGTCAGTCAGACCTCCGCCAAGGACCATGTTGATAGGATCTTTCATGTGAGTTGTTAAAGCTATTTTGGAGGAAGGGAGGAGACTTCATATTAAGAATTTTGAGCTTGGGATTAATGTTCATTGCAGTGTTGATGCATTATCGTCTTGTATGTGTCAGCTGATGGACGTAGACGCGGACGGAGCGGTGTCGCCGGAGGAGCTGGCCCGGTGGTGCGCGCGCGACCCCGCGCTGCTGCGCTCGCTGGACACCCTTGACACCGTACTCTGACGCGCGCCGCACGACCTGCGCAGGTACATTCTTCAGCGCACATTACAGCGCCCTCTACTTGTCTGTAATTGTAAATTTAAATATAATAGAGAAAACTAACTAAAAACATGATTTCGTGTTGATGATGAGAACGGTGTTGTGTACCAGGAATGCAGAAGCGCAGGCGTCGTGCTCCACAGCCGATGACGTCACCAGCGGCCCGCCCTCCCCTCCGCGCCCCGCGCCGCCCCCGCCGCCGCCCCGCAACCCGCCGCCGCGCCCCGCGCTCCCCCCCGCGCTCCCCCCCGCGCCCGCCGCGCCCGCCCTCCTCACCGCCACCGTCAGTCATTATATCTACTTATAGTTTTAGCACTGATGAGTGTGACTGTACAGTGACTGTACAGTGATACGTCATTCTTCAATGAGAGGGCTCTTACAGTACTTGTATAAACCCTAAGTAAAGCGGTATTTGTTACTTAGCGATATTAACATCATTGCGTCCAGCACATCTGATGGCCAAAAGACTTAGTGTGGTGGAACTTCGAATTCGAAGACAACCACGATGACAGCGCCACTCTTATCTAAACACTGTTAACTGTCAACTAGTTCAACTGCCAGGGTAGGAAAATAAAAACACTTTTCCCTTATTCATCGTCTCTTTGTCCTTTTTCAACTCTATCTCTCAACAGGTTTTCTGATATATCTGTCGTCATTTTAGTCGCCACTCCCTCATTAATTATGTCATCTTTTATGTAACCCATCCATACCTTCTTAGGCCTAACCCTACCGATGTACCTCTCCATAACAATGATAACATTGGTATTTGTCATCAACAACAACATCCGTTGCACGAATTGACCTCACTCAGTGAAATACCACGACCTTACAGAAGATAGGCGTCAAGTGGAAACAATTCCTTCCCTTTTCTGATCAGTATACGTACCGAAGGCTTCATTTACTTCTATTTCCTTTTCTACACGTTTCTTATAAGGACAGTATGGAAAGGGGAAGTGGATTTGACGAAGGAAGGGACGCATAGGAAGGGGAATTATTTTCTTTTTTTAAATAAATGAGACAGATTTATATATATCCAGTAATAAATATCATTCCAGATGACGGAGGAGGTCGCTCCTCGCAAGGCCAAGCGGCGCGGACGTCGCTCTTCATTCACACAAAAGACGCGGTGAACTAAATTAGACCTTATAACAATACACATAGGGGTCAAATCTCTGTCTACGTTTCGCTCAAATGATCTTATATTTACGATTTGAAACTAACAAATAGTTCAGGAGATAATGCAGTTTGTAATATAACTGGTGAGATTACAAAATGCCACAGTGAAGCTAATACAATTAATTATAAAATGATAATAAAAACATGTGCCAAATTTAATAATGTTAGAAAAATAGCTTGTAT
Source organism: Papilio machaon (assembly GCF_912999745.1). Classification (NCBI taxonomy): domain Eukaryota; kingdom Metazoa; phylum Arthropoda; class Insecta; order Lepidoptera; family Papilionidae; genus Papilio; species Papilio machaon. The sequence goes on from NC_060014.1 coordinate 3,895,414, forward strand.
TAAATTCTCTTCGAATATTTATTATTTGATTTATTTGTACAATTAATAAAATTGGAAAGTCTGAATATAAAATCAAAATAAAATTTCTATATTTCGTGCACATAACAAAAAAAAAATATCAGAGAAACATCTGTCTGTCCGCAAGTCTTTTTGTTTCGGGTAATCTGCGAAACGAATGGACCGAATTTGACGAGACTTTAACTGGAGAATAACTGATATATATAGGTGTGACGTAGACTATTTCTTTAATACACACAAACGAAGTCGCGAGTAATAAATAGTTTAAAAAAATAACACAGCAATAAAATATTTATAATAGCATTTCAACTTTTGCTAGATTAAAGTCTTAAGCAATAATTATAGTGTTTCTTATTGTTACTTTAACGCTGGGTTCTCACTGCTGGAATATCTTACTACATCTACTGCTGCATAGTTCTTGATGAAATTTGGTACAAATATAGAACATAGTCTGGAACGCAGGCTACTAATTAAGCGGACGGAGTCGCTGGCGACAGCTAGTAATATAAAAAACTTGAGAGGTGTGTTGGGACACCCGGATGGAACGAAGTTCCTTTCAATTAATTAGTGAAGGAACCAATGTTTATTCTATGCATAAAAAACTTAAGTCTTCACAAGAAGTACATTTTATTTCTATGAATTTTCGTTATATATTGTCACGTCGTTGCCATGGTGAAGTATGAAGTAGCGCTCATTCGTCTATAGCAAAAAGTGTCGTGACAACTTTTCGTAAGAATTTTTTCCGTCTAGCCCCCTTTTACAACGCGCGATAAGGAACTTCGTTCCAATAAAACAACTCAGTATGTGTTTTTAATACTCCGTATACTAATCATAGGTAACTATATTAAAATTGATGATCTGCAGATCACATGTGTATAGCAGATCAGTGAACCGGTTCACAGCTCAGATCTATTTGTTTCTTGTTGAGCTGCGAGCTGAGACTCACCGCGTATTATGCGTCGTAAAGTGCACGTTCTGTTTTAACAAGTCGCGAGCCGCGAACTGATTGGCTCACGGCTCGTCGGCTCGCATAGTTACATACTCGTAGCTTTGAGCTGGGAGTTGCCAAATAAGTTGTTGAGCCGCAGCTCAACGGTTCAAGCTTTTGTGAGATGAACTTTTAAGCCGGTTCAGAGATGATTTAAACACTTTACTGTATAGTTCACATTTGATTCCTTTTTAATATCTGGGTTATTTAAAATTACGTATTGTTATACTAAAAGTCAAATTTAGTGGTACACTTTTAAAATTACATTTTCTCCTAAAGTATTGAAACTAGAATTACGAAACAAAATACGTGATGTACTCTGCGTAACTTTGTAACTGTAACTTTTCCGGAACTACACATAAATATTCAATACACTGCAACTGTCTTGAAACTCAATCAGAACTCAAGGAAGTAATAAACATAAATAACTTTAAAATATTCTATGATTTATTGGTCAAAAAGTTTCAGTTAAATAAGGTTAAATTAAAAGCATTAATTTTGTATAACAAATTATAGCGTTTAAGAAATCTAATGAAATTGTTTATTCTTTTAAAAACCTGACCTTTATGTAGTTTGAGAGATATTTTGATTTTAAAAAATGTACCACTTTCTTTTGATGCAAAGTATATTTAAGGTAGTTTGTAGAAATCTCTTCTCTTCTCTTCTCTTCTCTATCTAAACTACTGTTCACTTCTACAATGCATGTTTAGTAAATACAAGAAAAATAAAACGTATAAATGAATTGTAATCTTATTATCTGTGCAAAAAGGACTCATTTTCTTTGAAAGTAGGTGTTAAACAACAATAAAGCCGGTTACACAAGCTTACAAGGTGTGTAACCGTCTTAAACTATAGAATACTGTATGAAAAACTGTTGTGCCTATTAAATTTAAGTCCTTTTCAAGTTTATATAATAGGGTTGCCACCTAATTCCTTAGCTAAAATAATAGAATAGAGAATTTTCTTTTAATATCATATTTTGTTTGAAAGTGTTGTTGGCAACCCTTAATCGTGCTTGTGAGCACATCTTGTGCTAGAGCTTGGCTAATCTGGGTCCATTTGGGGCCAGCGTGAGTCGGTGGGGCCATCTGAGGCGGCGGGGCCATTTGGGGCCATCTGAGGCATGTCGTATATAAGAAATACTCTATTTACTGTTTACTATTTATCAATAAACAATTCTTCTTCTATTTCAAGTTAAATATGTGTTTTATTTATGCTGTGTTTTTTTACCCCAATGATGATTCAAAAATATTCATCTATTCTATTCCTAATGATGGACATATAAATAAGAAAGCAATGAAATTTTGTTGATGACAACAGGGTAGAAGAAGACAGAAGAAAGTATTTTGTGAAAGAATATATGAGAGTGAATTCAGATGTGTCGACACCACTTGATTTTAATTTCTTTCAAACAATCTTACTAATATTATAAACTAGCTTTTACCCGCGACTCCGTCCGCGCGGAATAAAAAAATAAAAAAAAACTGGGTAAAAATTATCCTATGTCCTATTCCTGGTTCTAAGCTACATGCCCACCAATTTTCAGTCAAATCGATTCAGCCGTTCTTGAGTTATAAATAGTGTAACTAACACGACTTTCTTTTATATATATAGACTAGCTTTTACCCGCGACTCCGTCCGCGCGGAATAAAAAAAAGAGAAAGAAAACGGGGTAAAAATTATCCTATGTCCTATTCCTGGTTCTAAGCTACCTGCTCACCAATTTTCAGTCAAATCGATTCAGCCGTTCTTGAGTTATAAATGGTGTAACTAACACAACTTTCTTTTATATATATAGATAGATGAGAATATTTGGATGGATGTTTGTTACCAGACATCTCCAGAATGGCTGCATGGATCTCGATGACATTTGGCATAGATATAGAACAAAGTCTGGAAGAACACATAGGCTACCTATGATCACAGTTATGTACACAGTTCACGTGGGATAAATTAAATTAAAATCTCTCGATAAGTCTGCAAATGTTGGACATATGTAATTGAAATTTGGCACATGAATAGAACATACTTTTAAATAATACGTAGTACTACTGTTCACTCTGTTTTTTTTTTTGTTGTTAATATGACTACAGTGAACATTCAGTTTTGTTATCAATCAATCAATACATAGTATAAAACAAAGTCGCTTTCGCTGTATGTCCGTATGTATGCTTAGATCTTTAAAACTACGCAACGGATTTTGACGCGGTTTTTTTTAATAGATAGAGTGATTCTTAAGGAAGGTTTGTATGTATAATAAATGCATAATATAGTAGAGAAACACTGATAAATTTTAAGTTTTCTAATGTGATGTCGTAAATAAGCACGTTTTTTTGCGCTTATATTGCAAACGCTGGCTGAACCCTACGAGATAGACCAAAATAATGTACTACAGTATTGTTCACCTTAAAAAGTTCAACAAAAAAGTCCGCGATGGTATATGTCTATCTCTTAGGGATAACCCAGCATAACCATTTTTATTCTTTTACGAAGTGATTTTAAACAATACAGCAAAGGATTAATTCCTTATCCATTTAAGTACCTTAAATAAATTGTGCATTTATTCTGTAGTAGGTATATTTTGCATTGCACCCATGCGAAGCCGGGGCGGGTCGCTAGTCTATATATATAAAAGAAAGTTGTGTTAGTTACACCATTTATAACTCAAGAACGGCTCAATAGATTTGACTGAAAATTGGTGGGCATGTAGCTTAGAACCAGGAATAGGACATAGGATAATTTTTACCCCGTTTTCTTTTTTTTTTCTTTTTTATTCCGCGCAGACGGAGTCGCGGGTAAAAGCTAGTATGCAATAAATTGTAAAATTTACAGATCACTCCAATATATTGCTTTAGTCTTTAACTGTTTTATATCTTCAAATACCACACTTTTGTTAGTCTGTTAAATTTATGTACGTTTTGTTTTCACCGTTTCAAGGGTTCCGTACCTCGAAAGGAAAGAACCATTGTAGGATCACTTTGTGTTTCGACTGTCTGTCTGTCTGTCAAGACCTTTTTTTCGGGAACAAGTAGAGGTATCAAGCTGGAATTTATATCAAATACTTAGGTTTATTGTCCCTTAGAGCTATAAAAAAATTTGAGAGGTGTCAAGGGACACCCGGATGGAACGAAGTTCCTTTCAATTTATTAGTGAAGGAACCAATGTTTATTCTATGAATAAAAAACTTAAGTCTTCACAAGAAGTATATTTTATTTCTATGAATTTTCGTTATATATTGTCACGTCGTTTCCATGGTGAAGTAGCGCTCATTCGTCGTTAACATACTTACTATAGCAAAAAGTGTCGTGACAACTTTTCGTAAGAAATTTTTCCGTCTAGCCCCCTTTCACAACGCGCGATAAGGAACTTCGTTCCAAAAAATCAAACTTCTAAACCACCGCAATCAAAATATACAACCGTTTATGCCCCAAATTTCTGCAAATTTTCGACACTTACAAGGGATTCAAAACCTACAGGTACTCGGGAACTCAGAATTTTGGAATTTGGCACGAAGTAACGTCTTAAAGCATACATTAAGGAAAAATTGCGAAAACCTTAAATTTTACTTATGTACCTACAGTTTTGTACGGAACACTCGATGCAAGAGTCCGACTCACACATGGCCGGTTTTTTTAAATTAAATGGTTTCTTGTTTTTATTTGTGTACAAATAATGTGAAGTTACATCCATTCTACCACAAACATCCACTTAAACTTCCACATTTATAATATTGGTCCGATTAAAGTACGTTAATAGTAACAAAGTTTGTATAAGTCCGCATCGTCTGTGATCGCTGTTGGGCTCTATCTATATATATAAAAGAAAGTCGTGTTAGTTACACTATTTATAACTCAAGAACGGCTGAATCGATTTGACTGAAAATTGGTGGGCTGGTAGGTTAGAACCAGGAAACGGACATAGGATAATTTTTACCCCGTTTTCTATTTTTTATTCCGCGCGGACGGAGTCGCGGGTAAAAGCTAGTTTCAGATATAATTATAGTCGTTCGCTCGATATACACTTCGGTGCACAATTTTAATTGGATTGATTTTTACATAGCAATTGTTAGCAGCTAACTTTGCTAATGTTATGATCAATTACTGTCACTATTGTGCTATGTATCACATATGTATGGGAATACTAGCTGTCGTCCGCGACTCCGCCCGCGCGGAATTAAAAAAAAACTTAATAAGAACACATAGTTATCCAGACTATGTTCTACATCTGTGACAAATTTCATCGAGATCAGTTGAACCATTCCGGAGATATCTCCTAACGAACATACATCCATCCATTTAAACATTCGCTTTTATAATATTAGAAAGATTACTGTCTGGAAAAGCGTTTTAAACTTCTTTTCTTTTAATTCAACAGGCAAATTTCGTATTATATGAGGGAAAGATTTGTAGTTTCCTTACCAAAATAGGCAAAGGCAGTTAAGATAAAAACACAATTTATTTTACTTTTTATTTTTATTGATTTATTTTATTTATTTTATAATTATGAAACCCCTAAACCTTAGTAAATGTGTTTGTATTAGTACGTTAAAGTAATATCAATGTAACAAATTCCTAAGTCAATTTACATGACATGTCATAATTAGGTAAAAGTATTAGTCAAGTTTGATATAGTTGTAGTAAAACCACTACATGTGCGACTGTATCCAGGGGACGAAGGTTGTGACACGCGCGAAGCCCGCCGGCAGTCCACCCTGACAGCCGCGACCCGAAATAAAAGAGGACACCCCCACCTGCAACATTTAACAGTGCTGATCGTATGTCTCCACCAAAATTGGCCACAATTATCTGTCCTGTCCTGCTCTCCTTGACCAGATCATCCATCGTCCATCTTGTGGGAGGCCTACCTATGCTGCGTCAACCTGTCCGTGCCGCCATTCCAGGTCTTTGTGGACCCATTAGTCGTCCCTTCTGCGGGCAATGTGGTCGACTCATTGCCACTTAATGATTGCAATAATTTGGCCTATACCTTCGTTCTGCTGCGGATAACCTCAATTCTTATAGAATTTCACAGAGAGACTCCGAGGATTGCCCTCTTTATTGCCCTTTGAGTGACTTTGAGTCGCCTAATGTTGCCCTAGATTTCTAATTAGTGTAGTTTTATCGATCAGAAGTGAGGTAGATTTAAAAAAAAAAAAGAGAGAACAAATCACACAACGCAGTAATTATATTTCACAAACTTAGCAATTATTTCTTATTAGACTTAACAATCAAAGACTACGACAAAGACTTTAACACAACGAATCGCAAAGAGAACCGCCACGCACGAACGCCACGAACAGAATGAATCGGAGTCAAGTTGAAGGCTTGCTTTTATAGGGTAGCACTGGTTCCTGGTCTGGGGGAATCTTGATTTGGTTATAGTAGTATATACGAAAGAAAGTTCCCTTTACGATGTTCGTCAGTTCTAAATTATATTTTCGATTCTCACCAAGACGTGCTTTCCCTCGTGTTTGATGACGAGGGGTCCCCCGGAATCCCCGAAGCAAACGCTCCTGCCCCGCTCCCCACTCGTGCACAGCTTTGACTTGTTGATGTCAACGAAAGTGCGTCCGCACACATCGTTACTGATCACCTTCAGTGTCACATTGTTCAGGAACTGGTCATTCGTCACGTGACCGCCTAGAGGAACAAAACAATGGTGAGCTTACAAAACAACAACGATAATAATACTTTTAAAACAATAAAAATGTATTTTATACTAGCGGCAGAAAAAAAACATGTCACAAGAGCTGTTATGTAACGTCAGGAATTTGTTATTAAAAAAAGTAATGGCGAGTGAGATTTGAACGCGATTTTTGACTACATTTTTAGATTTTTTTTTATTTTTCACGTCCACTGTATTAGTTTTGTGCCAGACGTATCGAATGTAACCTTACTCATCAAAAAGTGGAACCCATCTGCTAGGTGCTAGCCTTTGATTAAATTTTTTTTATGAAAATTGGAGCACCAGGGACGGAGTAAGGCGGTAACATAAAAAAAAAACAGTCGAATTGATAACCTTCTTTATGAAGTCAGCTAATTAGGTTCAGTCTTTTAATCTCACAATGGAATTTACATACATATAAACAAACTTACTTAATGCGAAAACCATTACCAAGTTTGTTAGGTAAAAACCAGTTTTGTCGGCCCTTCATCTTTATCTATTTGTACTGACCATCCTTGGTGATTCCAAAGCCGATGGCCTGCGCAGCGTACCCCGCCAGGTCACGTTGTAGTAGCGCTCCCGAAGGTAAGCTGATGGGGGCCACTTTAGCTGCAAGTCACAGCAACAAACGCTATCATATAAACCAGCAAGCGAATTACTTGAAGCAACCTAACAACCCATGAATCTTGCATGAAATTATTCGTATACCTTGCTAATATTATAAATGCAAATGTTTGGATGGATGGAAGTTTGATTGAAGGTATCTCATTAACGTCTCAACGGATATTGATGAAATTTTGCATAGATGTAGATCATAGTCTGAAAGAACACATAGGCTTGTTATGTTTTTTTTATAATTGCGCGCGGACGGATTCGCGTGCTACAGCTGGTAACCTCTAAAGGTTAAAACTTACCACTAAAGGTAACTGTAGGGAGCATTAGTAATGCAATGTCGTTGTTTAACGTGCGTTGTTTGTAGTCCTCGTGTCGGAGCGCCTCATTTGTGGTGACTCTGGTGCCGCCGCGAAATATCTTAGTGGAACCGAAGACCGCGGTGAATGTGCGCCCGCGGTCCTGGCCGTCCCACACGCAGTGCGCCGCGGTCACAGCACGAGTTGCGCTTAGTAATGAACAAGTGCACATCGACAACGGGCCCGATGATAGCTGGATCAGTAGACCACCCTTAATACGGGAACAGGTTATAGTAAACATTAGCGCTCGACAGCGACTACGACAGCGCAGAATTAAAAAAAATTAAATTTTAGGATCAATCTCAGTGATATAATATTGATTTTGACTGTGTTTGAGTAAGTTATAACCTTTAAATATGCTATGTTACCACAAAGGGGAATGCTCCAAGTGGAGAACGGGATCCGTTGGTAATTCTATTGGTGTTATTGCGAGAAAGTTCCGCACGACGCATCGCCTCCGCCATCGGTATTCCCACTCGCTGGTGGTAGTACTGCCCCACCTGCTCTGTGGACAGCACTCCTGCGTCACCTAGGTAGACGCTGAGCGTGCTACCTAGCAGCAGGAGGTGTACGATCCAGGACATGACGTTACGCTATCAACAAGTATCTAAATTAATGACCAGGCCTCAGTGAACACGCTCCCCCAAACACACAAACAGACAGATTTCATGTGCAGATCATCACCATGTTTTCTGTCACCGAAAAAAAACACTTTGATACTGTAGATTATGAAGTCCTGTTTCATCTAAATCGAAATAATTTGTGGATTATGAAATAAACAAAGATAGACCGATGTGATTTTTACAAATGTGCCGCAAGTATTCATCTTTACAAAGAACAAACTGAAAAAATAAAAAAATAATAAAGAGCGTGGAGGCAGACTCCACTCCCTCCACACTGTGCTCCGCGCTGTTGGGGGTTACAGGTCGGCACTGTGACAGTTTTCTCTTTGATTAAAAAACCACTTCGCAAAACTCGGAATGATTTCGGCCAATGTCGACTGTGACATTGTGTTCTATTAATCCGGTATCACACCCTACTATAACACTAACATTTCATAGACTAATCAAACGTTCATTATCGTCGCCAGCCATACAAAGGCGCTCCGAGTTTATTAAGTTAGGTGTGACTAGGCCATAGTTAACAAGGCTGGCTCAATGCTGGTTGGTTGATTTCACACATATCTTTGAATATTTTTTTGCATATGGACAAACGTATATATGAAATTCATCGCATGATATCTGCAATTGCAGATGCGTTGCCTCCGTTTAATCGACAGACATAAGACATATCCTCTTCCTATGCGTCCCCTTTCCGTCAAATCCACTTCCCCTTCTCATCCTTTCCTTATAAGAAAAGAGTGTGAAGGGAACGTGGACTAAAATTAGATCTCCGTCACCACACTCATCAGACTGTACGCGGAATTGCTTCCACTTCACGTCTGTCTTCTGTGTGGTCGTGGTATTTCACCGGTAGGCCCGGCCCATTCGTGCACCCAACAAATATAGAAAAACATTGTGACATGTTGGGGCTCTAACTTTGAATTATACAATAGATTACAAGTCCAGAGATAATTTCATTCAATTAACAATTTTTTTATAAAACAAACAAACATTAGATTTGGGCAAAAATCACAGACAAGCCGCCAATAATAAAATTCAATTCTAAAAAGATATTTTAAAAAGAGTTCTCTTTAGAAAGTTGTTAACAGTTGTGCTGTAAGATGGTCGACGTGTATTTCTTTTTGTTCAAACATACAGAAAGGCACATTGTGACACAAGTAGAGAGTATGTTAGGAAGCGACGTTTTACACTAAACAAAGCTATTGTTCCACAAGAATACATTGTCTCAGAATACTGAGGAAAAGTATTCAAATACAGAACGAAAGAATAATTAAGAATGTTTTCCGAATTTACGTTACAAATTAAATACGAAGGCTGTAACCGAAATTTACATTTTATTTGCGACTAGCGGTCGCCCACAACTTTATAAGCGCATAATTAAAAAAAAAAGTAATCTATAACATGCCCGAGTGCAAAATCAGTCCAGTCTTTCCGGAGATCATCCGGAACAAATGTGGCCTTGCGGACAGTCATACAAACAAGCAGACAAACCTTTTAAAAATTAGTTTTTCATTACCAGCAACGGACACTGCAATTTCATTGATATGTATAAACTAGCTGTCACACGCGACTCCGCCCCCTCGGAATATAGAAAACTTTATAAGTAGCCTATGTGTTCTTCCAGATTAAGTTCTACATCTGTGCCAAATTTCCATTGAGCCGTTTCTCAGAAACAAATCCTTCAAACAAACATTCGCATCTATCTTAATATATATAAATCTCGTGTCACAATATTTGTCCTCAATGGACTCCTAAACCACTTAACCGATTATAATAAAATTCGCACACCATGTGCAGTTCGATCCAACTTGAGAGATAGGATAGTTTAAATCTCAAATTATACTCGCAATTTTAATTTATTGCTAATTATTTGTCTGTTATTATTTGACAGTCACAATTATCTGTTAACTCCAAATGATTCTAACAGATGTCGATACCTTTCTACTGGGTTGAGTAAGTAATCAATAGATGGCGCTGCTATGGTAAATCTACGAACGTGTCATATAAGATTATTAACTGCGCGCGGACGGAGTCGCGGGCGACAGCTAGTCTATAGATATAAAATTCAGTCGAATTGATAACCTCCTTCTTTTTGAAGTCGGCTAAAAAGAAAGTCGTATTAGTTACACTATTTATAAGTCAAGAACGGCTGAATCGATTTGACTGAAAATTGGCGGGCAGGTAGTTTAGAACCAGGAAACAGACATAGGAACTTTTTTTTATCTTGTGTGCATTTTTCTTATTCCGCGCGGACGAAGTCGCGTTAGTTACACTATTTATAACTCAAGAACGGCTGAACCCATTTGGCTGAAAATTCATGGGTATATAGTTGAGAACCCGGATACGGACATCGGATACTTTTTATCCCGTTTCCTTTTTTTTTAATTCCACGGGAACGGAGTCGCGGGCGACAGCTAGTTTATAATATTAGTAATATATACAAATCTGTTTTTAATTATAAAATAGGACCCTTACTGATGTACTCGTGTGAATGCGTTATCACGGTTCGTCTCATGTTTTGCATACTTTATTTATTCATCAAATTTTCATTATGCATTCGGAAAAGTTCGCGGACAGAATTAATTACAATTTTTATAAGGAAAATAAAATATTTCAGTTGACTATTGGGACTCTGAATTTGAAACCTTACTGGATGAATCATAAAAGAGGTGTGATATTTTTTTTTTGCAAAATGAGTTTTTTATGACTGTTTAAGGAAATTTTTAAGTAAAAAAAACTTGAGAGGTGTGTTGGGACACCCGGATGGTACGAAGTTCCTTTCGTTTAATTAGTGAAGGAACTAATGTTTATTCTATGAATAAAAAACTTAAGTCTTCACAAGAAGTACATTTTATTTCTATGAATTTTCGTTATATATATTGTCACGTCGTTGCCATGGTGAAGTAGCGCTCATTCGTCTATAGCAAAAAGTGTCGTGACAACTTTTCGTAAGAATTTTTTCCGTCTAGCCCCCTTTCACAACGCGCGATAAGGAACTTCGTTCCAAAACTAAATGGGGGGGGGGGGGGTTATGAAAAATAGATGTTGGCCGATTCTCAGACCTACTGAATATGCTCACAAAATTTCATACGCGCGATAAGGAACTTCGTTCCAAAAAATTACTCTATCTTACTAATATGTTGTGAAAGTTTGGGAAAATGCATGGTGGAAGGTATTTCTGGAACAGCTCAACGGATCGATGTACAATATAGCACAGATGTAGAATATAGCCTGGAAAGACAAATAGGTTACTTGTTAAGTTATTGTTTAATACTGTGCAGATGAGGTGGCGGGCGACAGCTACTTTTTTCTATAATGACACGCAAAAGTGACTCACCTAAAAGAATGTTAGTCTAGAGATTGACAGATAAAAGATTTAATCGACCTTCACATCTGTCTGCAATGTACTGACTGATATGAAGGCATTCGGCGAATATAAGCTTAGAAAGTATTTATTGATTAGGGTGTTACCACATTGGTACTGATAATATAATATTAGGAAGAGGAAATGATTGTATGTTTGTTTGCTTTGAATAGGCTGCGAAAATACTGAACTGATTTGAAAAATTCTATTATTGTTGGGAAACCAAACTATCCCCGGGTGACGTCGCTTCTTGAAGGACTCTAAGTCGTAGTGGTTTGGAAATACCGCCGAGGACAGACTATTCCAAAACGCGGCTATGCGAGGTAGAAAACTTTGCGGAAATCGCATGGTTGTGGATTGCCAGTCATCGAGATGGTGTGGATGTAATCTGGCGGTCTGTCGTGTCGTCCGGTGACGGAACTCGGCGGCAGGAATTGTTCCAAACAATTCTTCTGAGCACTCCACGTGGTAGGTAGATGCACTAGAAAATGAAGAGGGAACTCCCTCCGCAACGCCAGAGTGTCGAGCCGATCAGTAAGAACTCGGTTGTTGACGATTCGAATCGCTCTCCGTTGTATGTAAAGAAGTAAGAATTAGTATTGTAAAGAAGCTGGTACTGGGGTGCTCCAGCCCAGAGATGCGAGCAGTATTCCACGTAGGGTCGAACTTGCGCCTTATACAGCTGAAGGTGGTGGCCCGTTTTGGAATACCGCTTCGCTCTGCAGAACACACCTAGTTTGGCCAGCTTGGCCTTGTTTTCCAAATGACAGCGAAACTGAACGTCATTCGATATGCCAACGCCGAGAAGTTGAGGCAACCAGGGGAGTGCCCTCGAAACGAAGATCTACGACAAAGGGTTGTTTTTTAGCGATAATGGCGCATACTTGTATCTTGTCTAATGAATTTTGAAGCATCAATAGCCTAAAGGTTAAAAGGTGCGGACATCTGATCCTTTGGTCGTGTGCTCCCATCCCGCTATTCAATGTTGGAGCACAAGCCCAGACCTTTGTTGGTGTGGTTAATATTTGCAAACTAGCTTTATCTTCGTGGGGTATTATGTGTTCTTCCAGACTATGTCCTACATCTATTGGCCTTAGTGTAGTTGCACCTTATTGATTTATTTATATAAATTGTATGTAGATTTTATACTCGTCTATAGCAAAGTGACGCGCGTCCCATTGTCACTTTTGTTCGTAACTGTTAGAAGTGACGTGCGTTCTATGTTAAGACTTTCGAACGCGAGTGTACCGCGTGACAGTCGGCACGCTGCGCTATTGTACAAGAGTTTAACAAAAGTGTTAGATGCACTAACACGTTTATTTAACTCTTTCCATTTACTAAACAATGGTATTTTACTTTATCTTAAATGAAAATAAGAAATCTTATTTCTTATTAATATAATATTGGAACGAAGTTCCTTATCGCGCGTTGTGAAAGGGGGCTAGACGGAAAAAATTCTTACGAAAAGTTGTCACGACACTTTTTGCTATATCACCATGGCAACGACGTGACAATATATAACGAAAATTCATAGAAATAAAATGTACTTCTTGTGAAGACTTAAGTTTTTTATGCATAGAATAAACATTGGTTCCTTCACTAATTAATTGAAAGGAACTTCGTTCCATCCGGGTGTCCCAACACACCTCTCAAGTTTTTTATAAATGCGAATGTTTAGATCTCCAAACGTTACGTCATGCGATGAACTGTTTTAGAGATACTTTCTAACAAATATCCATCCATCTAAACATTCGCATTTATAATATTACTGATATTTATATAAAAACAAAGATGAAAATTGTTAGAAAAAAAATCCATTAGTATGCTCTCACTATATATATTTTTATGATTTTACATCACTCACTTGTAGTAATGTTTACATTTGCTGAATAGAACATAATTAGAAACAGCTACAATTAACATTGTCTTGATTTTAATAATCATTTATTTATTAAATTGAAAAGATAAATTGTATGTTTTACGAGAATCATGCCGACGATGTTTTCTACATTTGTGATGATGTCTATGGCCTTCTTTATTATTAGGTACTATTTCATTCACAACTAAACTGTCATCATTATTATCTGTTAGTTTTAAAATAATTTTGGAGTCATTATTTATTGAAATATTATTTATGTTCTCTAGTTTATCATTTTCTTTAATTATTTTCAAATCAGTATCTTCTAGCAATAGATTTATTAAGTTTTCCTGATTTCCATTAATTGTGGCATCGGTTGGCTCGTTTATATCTAAAGATATCGTTTCTTCTGAAAAAATTTCGTCTATCGTATTGTTGTTATCTGCTAATTCCTCTTCAAATATATCAATTGACTCTGTAGTGAATGATTTAACATCGTCATGTACATTTTTGTTTTCAATTTCTACAATTTTTTTAAATGTTGTCTCTTCCTTTGATATATCTTTAGGTTCTAAATTATCAAATATTTCTTCCTTACTTTGCCAACCAAGATCAACGTACAGAGAATTATTTTGTTTATTTAGTTCTTTTGATAAATCCACGTCATCAATAGAAAAGTTATCTAGATTTTCGAAATCAGCGTCTGAAATATCGTCTTCCTTAATCATTCGATTTGTATTTGGCTCAGAATTCTCAGTGAAATTATGATTTATGTTTGCACGCAAATCACTATCTAATAATATTTCTTGTGGATTTTCTTTTATAACTTGTTTAGAATCGAGAGATGTAATTTCACCTTTGTTCTGTATTAAATGTTTCTTATCTTTGTTTTTATCTCTGTTTTGTAGTTTAGTGATTTCTGGCAGATTTGTCACTATTATTGCCAGCGGCGCTATTGTCTTTTTATTTTTATCGAACCAATGCAAGGGTTCATTTCCTTGCCATTCAGTTTTAGTTACATTATTATTATACGGCTCTATGGTTAACTTTGCTAGGCTTTTCTGATGTTCGCTACTTATCTCTGATGATGATCGTTCTAGTAATTGTTTTAGTATACTGGAGATATCTCTGCCGCGTTGCTTGAGTTGTGCGTAATCTGTGACATCGGTGTCAGAGTCTTGCGATTGTTGCAGGTGTTTGGTGACGGCTCGACAAGAATATGAGTCCACATGGTGAAGGATGATGACACTCAACACTGGGGAAAGAATGTACATATATTAGTTTTACGCCTACACGACTTACAGCCGTAACTCGAGCTTTTATTTGGCTCGGTCTGGGAACTACTCACTTGCCACACATACATACATCTACACATGGTCATCCGTTCTGATGCTCTTAATATCGCTACTTCATTATTACCTCATCAATTAAGTCCGACTGGGACAACTAATACGCTCCAACATAAATCTAATATATAAAATTCTCGTGTCACAGTTTTCGTCACCGTACTCCTCCGAAACGGCTTGACCGATTCTCATGAAATTTTGTGAGCATATTCAGTAGGTCTGAGAATCGGCCAACATCTATTTTGCATTTCTTTTTTTTTTAACTGCGCGCGGACGCAGTCGCGGGCGACAGCTAGTTTAAGTATATATTTTCTTTCATTTATACTTTCAATGAATAAATTTAACATACTGAAGCATTTCTTTCTCATGATGACAGCGTCCATACCTTCTTTTAATTATTATTATATAAAGTAACAGTTACCCGCGACTTCGTGCGTGCGGAATTAAAAAAATCTAATTAATGCGAAAGTTTTGATGGATAGAAGGATGGATGAATGGATGTTTGTAGCCTATTAGCAAGAATGTCACCCGGGGATGGTGTAAGGTACGAGCACACCTAACACTGAAAGAAATTTTCAGTGTGAGGTAAGCCAATTAAAATTCGCACATTATTAGCGGCGCTATTTTTCGGTTTTAATATTTATCCTTATTTTTTTCTCTTTATATCATATAAATGTGCTCGTTACCAGGCGAATTTAATGTAGGTAAAAACAGCCTTTTATAGCATCAAATTCTGAAAAAACAGTTTAAAAGATAGTACCTTATAAGTTAATGATAATGTCTCACGAAAGTTTGAATAATTAAAAGATATTGTGATCACAAACTTCAAGCGGACCCAAAAAATGAGCTTGTGGGCAACGCTCGCCCGTAGTTACAAGATTCTTACTATATAATAACGTGATATTATCGGGATGGGTGTTGATTTGACAGTAAAGAGATCAGAGATATATTCTTTATCACCCAGGTGAATCAAGGGCGGGTCGCTCGTATTAGTAACATGAGAGAACTCACCCAGTATGTTTTGCATGTTTCGAGTGTGGTGGCAGATATCTCGCAGTTAATTTATACCTACAACTGCCTTAATTAAATACTGATTGAAGCCACTTTATGAGGTAGTTAATTTAACCATAACGCAGTTAACGACGTGTCGAGTGATTACACTGGGCTGCAAGAAAAACATCCATTAAAATATTCGATTTAAATAAAATGATTTGTGATTGTTGTACAGTCGGCGCGGAATTAAAAAAACTTAATAAGGAGCTTATGTCTTCTTCCAGACTATGTTCTACATCTGTGACTAATTTCATCAAGATCTGTTGAGTCGTTCCAGAGATACCTTCAAACATCGTAAACAACAGGACTAAAATTATTTTTATGTAGATACTAAAGTTTAGCTTACGTCAGAAAAGACCAAAAAATCCTTCATTTTCGTAACGCATTTTGAAGTGAGACTCAAAATCTGCAAAACTTCTAGTGATTTTAAAATTTAATAAAAAAAAAGGCACAAACCTGCAAGCACTTCAAGAACTATATCGATCAGAACATTCATTATTACAAATAATAAAATAACATATATCAATACGCGGACACCCTTTTTAAGATGAAACGAAATATCATTACGCGAACACTCTATAAGTTGAAATTAAATATCATTACGCGAACACTTTTTAAGATGAAACGAAATATCATTACGCGAACACTCTTTTAAGTTGAAATGAAATATCATTACGCGAACACTCTTTTTAAGATGAAATGAAATATTATTACGCGAATACTCTTTTTTTTCTTATTTACTCATTTTGATGATTCAATATAATATCCATTTTCTATTACTAAGTACTACCACTCACCCCCCCTCCCCCTATCCCTTTCCCTATCCCTTTCTTCCCCTCCCCCTCTTCCACCGTCCTATAGTGCCACCCATACATACGCGTATGTTATGTATGTATGTATGTATGTATGTATGTATGTATGTATGTATGTATGTATGTATGTATGTATGTATGACACTGCCGGTGCACGTGCAGCAGACAGACGAGGAAAATGACACCGCATTAGACATACATACGAGTAGCTTCCCTCATAGTCAACTTAATAATGATTCCGGAGGGTTGTAGGACACTACCTGCAGGGGCGGGTAGTGTCCTACATAACAAGGCGAGGAAGGGAGGAAAGGCGGATGGCCTCCGGTGTTCCCCAGGGGTCTGTTCTAGGACCCCTGCTATGGAACATCGGTTTTGACTGGGCCATCCGCGGAGAGGTGCTGCCCCGGATGGCGGTTATCTGCTATGCAGACGATACGATGATCGCCGTCCGGGACACCACCTGGAGGAGATTGAGGCGGAGGGCTGAGGCCGGAGCCTCCCTGGTGACCCGGAGAATCGAAGCGCTGGGCCTCCGGGTGGCGCTCTCCAAGACTGAGGCCCTATGTTTTAAAGGGCCAAGGTGGAGGGTGCCGTCAGGGGCAACACTCCGGGTCAACGGGGACGAGGTCGGGGTCAAGGCCAGTATAAAGTATCTGGGCCTTGTCCTCGACGGGGGGTGGCGTTTTGGGGAGCATTTCCGGTCGCTAACCCCCCGGCTCGTAGGCGCGGCAGCAGCCCTCTCGAGGCTCCTTCCGAACCTGAGGGGTCCGGGTGTACAAGCAAGGCAGCTGTACACCATGGTCGTCCGCAGCATGGCCCTGTACGGCGCGCCGATATGGGCAGAGGCCCTAAACGCGTCGAACAGGGCCCTCCTCCGCAGGCCGCAGCGCGTCATTGCAGGACGTGCCTGCAGGGCCTACCGCACGGTAGGCCACGCGGCGGCCTGCGTCCTGGCCGGTACTCCCCCATGGGAGATAGAAGCGGGAGTGCTGGCTGAGGCATACCGGGCGCGGGTTGAGCGAAGAACCCGGGGAGAATCTCTCGCCCCGGAGGAGCTCGCCCACGCCCGGGAGAGGAGAAAGCGGAGGACCATGGAGCTCTGGGTGGAAGGCCTAGCGGACGTCGAATATGGCGTCCGCACAGTAGAGGCCATCCGCCCACAGCTCCCGGAGTGGTGCGGAAGGGGCCACGGGTCCCTCACCTTCCGACTCACGCAGGTGCTGTCCGGACACGGTTGTTTCGGACAGTATCTGCGTCGGATCGGAAGGGAGGAGACGGCGTCGTGCCATGGGTGCGGCGACGACGAGGATACGGCGCAGCACACACTGGAAGTGTGCTGCGCCTGGACAGAAGAGCGCCGCACCCTGGTGGCGACGATAGGTGGAGACCTCTCACTTCCTGGCGTTATACGCGCCATGTTAGGAAGTGAGAGGTCCTGGGACGCCGTTGCCTCCTTCTGCGAAGAAGTGATTTCGCAGAAGGAGGCACAGGAGCGGGAGCGCGAGAGAGACCCTCTGGCGCCCCCGCTCCGACGCCGTAGAGTGGGGCGAAGGAGGCGGCAATTCGCCGCCGCCCTTCGCCCCACAAATATGTGAGAGGAGCCCCCCCCCCGTGGGCGACAACGCAGGCGGGGTCACGGAAGTAAGCTCACGCGTTCCCGTGGCCCCGCCATAATGCGTCGGAGGGCAGTCAGGTTTTAGTGGGTATTCCGGTCGCCTTCTGCGGCCGGCGAGTCCCACACTCCCTACGCCATTGCACAGCCCGGCGTAGGGGTGCGTAAATGCATTTCCTGACGTAAAAAAAAAAAAAAAAAAAAAAAAAAAAAAAAAAAAAAAAAAACTTAATAATGATGAAAAATGTTTCGTTTCGGTTCTTATTAACTTTATAACTGCATGCAACAACAACAAAATATTAACTGACTATATATTCGTTTTAATACTTACTTAGCTTAGTAGTAAGCGATGATTCTGTTCTGGATTTAAAAAAAAAAAAAAAAAAAAAAAAAAAAAAAAAAATAATAATAATAATAATAAAACACAAAAAATATTGATAATAATAACAATAATAACAACAATACGTGTAAACACTTTCCGGTGTCACGTCAATTGTGGTATACGCCAATACGTGAACACCCCATTGTTTAATGATGCGTGGTTGACATGTCACCATCATTGCTACTATTGTAGACTGGATGCGAGAGGCGTCTGTCAGTGATGTAATGAAACAGTGTGTGGTGTTTGTAAAGTTGTGTTGTGTGGGGTGTGTGTCTGCTGTTGTCGTTTGATTTTTACAAAGTAAAATTTGTAGAGTTTGTGTGTAGTGTATAGAGTATTAAAAAATAAACGCGCAACTATTTTTTATTAATAAAAATAGTAGTGTTGTGTTTGTTGTTTTAATATTTTTACACAGCAAAAACACGCGACGACGACGACGACGACGACACACACCACACAACGAAATATCACCACACACGCATAAACTGTGTCAGACTACGTTCCCGTTTATGAATGCGGCAGGACGTTTATAATAGAGTCTGTTATAAAAGAAGTGGCGATTTGTGTTCGGCGCGCGTGTAGATTTCGCAGCGTCGTTAACGCACCAGATCGACCCGTGAATTCTCGTCGCCTCGTGTCGTCGCGTGTGTCGCGTTGAGCTTGTTCGGTATCCTCCACCGGAGAGATCGAACAGTCGCTCATTGCCGCTGCGGCGACTTCGAGGGACGGTGTATTTTTTTTTCCAACTATCATTATTATATTATTATTATATTACATATATATTACTTTTGATTCTATTTTATATAGATCAGTAGTAGTGTGTAGTTAGTAGTAGTAGTAGTAGTATTAGTAGTGGTAGTAGCATTTATAAAAAGGTATTTTCGATCTCTCCGAAACCGGACTGATGTCGATATTTTTTCCTCGATAAAGAGAGAGAATCAAATTTATTTACAGAGTGTGAAGTATCGAAAATGTCTCGTTGTTGAACATTCACATGAATCGAACGCGCTTTTTGTCCGTTCACTAGCACCGCACCACACACACCACACAGTAGTAGTGTATTGTGTAGTGTAGTAGTGTAGTGTAGAGAAGAAAAATGACCACCACCGACTGACTGCAGCAGGCAGGCAGCAGCAGCAAAACAGCAAAAACCATCGATGCGTTTAAACGTTTAACGTTTTCGCATCGTCGAGTTGTGCGTGTTGTGCGCGTTGTATGCGGCGTGTTTGTGTCAGCTCCCTGGTTGATCCTGCCAGTAGTTATATGCTTGTCTCAAAGATTAAGCCATGCATGTCTCAGTGCAAGCCGTATTAAGGCGATACCGCGAATGGCTCAATATATCAGTTTTGGTTCCTTAGATCTTACCTCGGTTACTTGGATAACTGTGGTAATTCTAGAGCTAATACATGCAATCAGAACTCTGACCAGTGATGGGATGAGTGCTTTTATTAGATCAAAACCAATCGACGGAGGGCCTCGCGTCCGAAGTCGTTAATTTTGATGAATCTGGATAACTTTTGCCGATCGCATGGTCCAGCACCGGCGACGCATCTTTCAAATGTCTGCCTTATCAACTTTCGATGGTAGTTTCTGCGACTACCATGGTTGTCACGGGTAACGGGGAATCAGGGTTCGATTCCGGAGAGGGAGCCTGAGAAACGGCTACCACATCCAAGGAAGGCAGCAGGCGCGCAAATTACCCACTCCCGGCACGGGGAGGTAGTGACGAAAAATAACGATACGGGACTCTTACGAGGCCTCGTAATCGGAATGAGTACACTTTAAATATTTTAACGAGGAACAATTGGAGGGCAAGTCTGGTGCCAGCAGCCGCGGTAACTCCAGCTCCAATAGCGTATACTAAAATTGTTGCGGTTAAAAAGCTCGTAGTTGCATTTGTGCGCCGCGCTGTCGGTGCACCGCATCCGCGGTGATACTGACACGTCTGCGGAGCATATCGTCGGTGAGCCGTCGGTAATACGGCGGTTCAATATCAAAATCCTATCGCGGTGCTCTTCGGTGAGTGTCGAGATGGGCCGACAATTTTACTTTGAACAAATTAGAGTGCTCAAAGCGGGCTCAAAATTGTGCTTGAATATTTCGTGCATGGAATAATAGAATATGATCTCGGTTCTATTTTGTTGGTTTTCAGAACTCCGAGGTAATGATTAATAGGGATAACTGGGGGCATTCGTATTGCGACGTTAGAGGTGAAATTCTTGGATCGTCGCAAGACGAACATCAGCGAAAGCATTTGCCAAAGGTGTTTTCATCAATCAAGAACGAAAGTTAGAGGTTCGAAGGCGATTAGATACCGCCCTAGTTCTAACCGTAAATATGTCATCTAGCGATCCGCCGACGTTACTACTATGGCTCGGCGGGCAGCTTCCGGGAAACCAAAGATTTTGGACTCCGGGGGGAGTATGGTTGCAAAGCTGAAACTTAAAGGAATTGACGGAAGGGCACCACCAGGAGTGGAGCCTGCGGCTTAATTTGACTCAACACGGGAAATCTCACCAGGCCCGGACACCGGAAGGATTGACAGATTAACAGCTCTTTCTTGATTCGGTGGGTGGTGGTGCATGGCCGTTCTTAGTTGGTGGAGCGATTTGTCTGGTTAATTCCGGTAACGAACGAGACTCTAGCCTGCTAAATAGGCGTCGTCATTTATGTGTGCGTGGCTTCGGTCGCGCAACTCACTGGCGACGTATTAAAATTCTTCTTAGAGGGACCGGCGGCTTCGAGCCGCACGAGATTGAGCAATAACAGGTCTGTGATGCCCTTAGATGTCCTGGGCCGCACGCGCGCTACACTGAAGGAATCAGCATGTTCTCCCTGGCCTAGAGGCCCGGGCAACCCGTTGAAACTCCTTCGTGCTGGGGATTGGGGTTTGCAATTATCCCCCATAAACGAGGAATTCCTAGTAAGCGCGAGTCATAAGCTCGCGTTGATTACGTCCCTGCCCTTTGTACACACCGCCCGTCGCTACTACCGATTGAATGATTTAGTGAGGTCTTCGGACCGACACGCGGTGGCTTAACGGCCGTCGGCGTCGCTGGGAAGTTGACCAAACTTGATCATTTAGAGGAAGTAAAAGTCGTAACAAGGTTTCCGTAGGGGAACCTGCGGAAGGATCATTAACGTATTACGTATTACTCATATTACGAATAATAATCCACAAAAGAGAGAGCGCCCATCGGGGCACACCAAACGGGGCGACAAAAGAGGGAGTTGTGTGACACTAATCCGGTTGTTGTGTGTCATCTCCCAGTTCCGGTCCGATAATGGTGGGCGCTATACAAAAACAAACAGAAAAATACACCGGTATTAGAAAGTGCGAACGCTATGTCGTCGTCGTGGTGGCGCGCGCGCGTGTGTGTATAACGCGCGCGCGCGCGCTCCCTTCGCGTGTTCGTTCGCCTTCTAAGATATTTTTTTTTTATTTTTATTTTTTTTTATATACATACATATATCAAAATATGTAAAACAATTACCCTGGACGGTGGATCACTTGGCTCGCGGGTCGATGAAGAACGCAGTTAACTGCGCGTCATAGTGTGAACTGCAGGACACATTTGAACATCGACATTTCGAACGCACATTGCGGTCCGTGGAGAAATATCCAGGACCACTCCTGTCTGAGGGCCGGCTGTTAAAATATAAAAATCACACTGTTCACTATATATATAGCGAACAATTGACGGTTCTCTTATTTTATACATATTCACGCAATGTGTATATATATATGGGTCCGTTTAAATATAACCTCTCAGACACATATTACACCACCATACGAGCGGAAACCGATCGCGTCGATACGCGTATATATGTTATATACACGTTATATATATACGATATATACCTACGTATGTAAGTATATATATACGATCGGGGGCGTCCCGGGGACGCGCGACTCTTCGACGTAAAAAATCGACAGAGGGCATGCGCGTCTTCGCACACGGTGACGTAATAAACCCCGTTTCGTGTTATGTATATATATAATATATAATATATTTGTGTCGACGTGTGCGTGTTTTCGCATGTGTGTGCGTGCGTGTGAGTGTGCATATTATATTTATATAATGTAGGCGGACACGACGTCCGAAGAGCGCATCGATGCGACGTTGCTGTGTGTGAAAACACGGCAGCGGAGCGTCGTTGAGCTGACGGATATCGCGTCTGCCTCGATTTTTATCGTTGGCCTCAGATCAGGGAGGATCACCCGCCGAATTTAAGCATATTAGTAAGCGGAGGAAAAGAAACTAACAAGGATTTCCTTAGTAGCGGCGAGCGAACAGGAACGAGCCCAGCACTGAATCCCGCGGTCGTATCGAACGCGGGAGATGTGGTGTTCGGGAGGTTCCGCTTTCTCGTCGTCGATACTCCTGTCCAAGTTCGTCTTGAACGGGGCCGTTTTCCCGTAGAGGGTGCCAGGCCCGTAGCGACGGAGGGCGGCGGCGAGAGGGACACTCCTAAGAGTCGGGTTGCTTGAGAGTGCAGCCCTAAGTGGGTGGTAAACTCCATCTAAGGCTAAATATTACCGCGAGACCGATAGCGAACAAGTACCGTGAGGGAAAGTTGAAAAGAACTTTGAAGAGAGAGTTCAAGAGTACGTGAAACCGTTCAGGGGTAAACCTGCGAAACTCGAATGAACGAACGGAGAGATTCATCGTCAATCCGCGGCGTACGCTGCCACGCTCTGATGAGGTGTCCGTCCCTGTCAAAGGGGATAGCGGGCTTCACGGGCCGGCAGCGTCGACGTTCGCGGACGGCGTGCACTTCTCTCTTAGTAATGCATCGCGACCCGTTCGATGTCGGTCTAAGCGCCGTTCGGGAGCCCAATCGTCTTTACCTGTCAAAGGGTAAGGCGTTTGGACCGTGACGGTTTTGCCGACCGGCCGTCGGACGGTAGAAGACACGAATCGCGCACGCGCATTTTAAACAAAAGCGCGTCCGGCCCGACGCAAGATAACGTCGTATTATCGAGGTCCTGCCGTTGTGCGGACATCGGTGCGGCGCGTCTGTTGTCGCCGCCGTGCAGTCTCGGACCGTGCGCGTCTCAGTCTGCGATGATTCAGTTTCGGGCACTCGCAGGACCCGTCTTGAAACACGGACCAAGGAGTCTAGCATGTGTGCGAGTCATTGAGTTATGTTTAAACTGAAAGGCGTAACGAAAGTGAAGGCGCGCGCTTGTCGCGCGCTCAGGGAGGATGGAGCGTCGGTCGTTCGATCGATCTCTCGCACTCCCGAGGCGTCTCGTTTCCAATCCGTGAATGTAGGCGCGCTCTGAGCAGAGATGCTGGGACCCGAAAGATGGTGAACTATGCCTGGTCAGGTCGAAGTCAGGGGAAACCCTGATGGAGGACCGTAGCGATTCTGACGTGCAAATCGATCGTCGGAACTGGGTATAGGGGCGAAAGACTAATCGAACCATCTAGTAGCTGGTTCCCTCCGAAGTTTCCCTCAGGATAGCTGGCATTCTGAGAAATACGAACAGTTTTATCCGGTAAAGCGAATGATTAGAGGCATTGGGGAGAAATCATCCTCAACCTATTCTCAAACTTTAAATGGGTGAGAACTCCGGCTTACTCGAACGATGAAGCCGGAGATCTGATGACGGTGCCAAGTGGGCCAATTTTGGTAAGCAGAACTGGCGCTGTGGGATGAACCAAACGTAGTGTTAAGGCGCCTAAAAAACGCTCATGGGACACCATGAAAGGCGTTGGTCGCTCATGACAGCAGGACGGTGGCCATGGAAGTCGGAATCCGCTAAGGAGTGTGCAACGACTCACCTGCCGAAGCAACCAGCCCTGAAAATGGATGGCGCTGAAGCGTTTTGCCTATACACTACCGTTACGTGCCAGCGCGACGACCCTTAAAAAGTCGTCGTCATTAT